>NC_079165.1:101013221-101313221 GCF_947568905.1 Ostrea edulis | reverse complement strand
AAAGCCGTTAAAGAATTTAAATGGAAACCATATTGCTACTTCGATGTCCAGTGCACGTGACCTTTTGACCCAAAAATCCATAGGGAACATCTTCATCCCATGGGTAGTCCATATGTATGATATGGTGACTGTAGGTGGAAAGGATAACGCTTTAGAGCCCGGAAACCATATTGTTACTTCGATGTCCAGTGCACTTGACCTTTGGACCCCGAAATCGATAGGGAACATCTTCATCCCATGGGTAGTCCATATATATGATATGGTGACGGTAGGTGGAAAGGATAATGCTTTAGAGCCCGGAAACCATTGCGTCTACAGACGGACAATCCGATTCCAGTATGTGATTATGTTATGCAAGTCTCACAAACATGCACCAAAAAGCCGAGATTTGCTACGCAACTCGGCTAAAAATGTACCCAAACCCCCTTCAATCCTAAACATTTCTGCACATCTGGATACATTGGCCTACCATATCTATTACTTTCATCAACTGGTTACGGAGAACGGTGTTGGACAGTTTTATGCGAAAGAATAAGAACTGAGCAAAAACAAGTCTCCATACATTGTTAATTATGAACCCTCCATATCAAAATGTTTCTCACACAAAGGAGCAAAATTCCTGCAACTGAGGTCGAAATGAATCGAAATTGCAACATGATCTAGTGATCCACAAAGAAGCTACATAGCAAGTTTCAGCTTGAAGCGACAGATACGAAATAAAAGAAATACCTGAACTGACCTACAAATATCGCCGTACCAGAATATAAAAACAAGAGTATGTAAATGGAAGATCTTGATAATGTTTTTATGAAAAACAAATGTCTCCCCAAATTGGAAGTCACATTGCTCCAAATGAAACCTCCCTTTATTGTACCGTCAGAATGGTATGGTGGAGAATGCATGAGCAGGAACATAGACAATATTAACTACTATGATAGGCCACATAGGAGAAATGTTCACAAACTTATTTTACACCCTCCACCTCTATATCACTATGCATTTAGATTTTCTTGCATGTGTGCAGTTGTAGAGAAAGAGATTTTTGAACATTGGTCAATTTTGGCCCCGCCCCTAGGGGTGCTGGAGTCCTGAAATTTACAATTTATGTCCCCCTTGTCCCAAAGATGATTCATGCCAAATATGATAAGACTTGGATTGGTAGTTATCAAGAAGTTAAAAATGTTCAATTGTTAACGCACGACAACCAATTGCAATATAGGTCACCTGAGTTTTCTCAGGTGACCTATTAAAGAAAAATCTACTTGGAAGTTTCCATTCAATGAAAAAGTTTAAGCGATCGAAAATTAAAAATGAAATTTATTCAAAATGTGTATCTAAAACATAATTATCACAGTTCCTTCTGTGCAGATTCTTACTCGAGGAAAAGTCTACTACAAAATAAAGACTCTACATAACAGTTTGTCTCGACATAGTTCCTCATCATGCTCAAATCTTGTGCATGATATTTAAAATGAAATGACACCAAAAATGACTCCAATGTAAAACACAAGTATATGCACTGATGACAATGTTCCATCTTCCATGCTTCCTAGATTCATTTCATCTCTGCGATGTTCAACGTCCCTCGACTGAAAAAATAAGAAAATAATTATTTAAAAAAAATATCTAGCACTATGATCAGTCATGAAATAGACTCCAGAATCCAATCACCTCTGATGCTTATTAACTTTATAATAGCACTGGACTGGTCATTTTAGTGCAGTATTTAAGATTATACACAAGCCCAAGAACATCCCAACCCAATACTTACTATACGATGAAATGTCAATTTCATCAGGCAACTCTGTGATGTTAACTTCAAATCTTTCTTGTACTTCATTCAGAACTTTAGCGTCAGTTTCATCAGACACAAATGTGATAGCAAGTCCCTTGGTACCAAACCTACCTGCACGTGCCACCTATAAATAAAGGCTTTAATATTAGATAATACATTGATTTTCAAGAGCTTAAACAGTTAACTAAAGTATTGATACTAATTACTAAAGCTTGATTTGATCTTCGATTCACTTCAGTGAGTTTTGATTTAACTAACTTTCATAAAGGTTTGGTATAAAGACATTAGATCGACCTCTTCAAAATTTCTTTCTAGGGGTCAAGACAAGAGCAGTTGACCAAAACAATTCGTCAGAAACCCTTTGTTCCTCTCTCCATCACCCATGGGTCCATTCATTCGTACTCGCTCGTTCTCATGAATAAATATTTTATTTAAAATATCGTCCAATCAAAGTAATCATTATAGTAATGGAACTCTTCTGTCTTAAAAGGTAGCATTAACTTAACTTTGCTATCACAAGAATTGTATACCGAGATTGGGCTGAAAGCGTCTTGTTGATTGGACAAATTTGCTCGAGTGTACTATGAGTGCCCAATCAAATTGCCTCATTAATTATGTACAAGAACGAGCGAGCAGGAATGAATGAACGGTGATAGAGGAATGAAGGTGATCAACCATGGTTTTCCCACATGCCAAACAATATATTCCTTTCTAATTTCAGGAAATTCATTAAACCAAGACTTATATATTTTATATCACATTGGCGATTTTCAAAGTTTTGTGAAATGTATCAATTGACTTGTTTGTCGATCATTGAAGCTTGGTGGATAGAATCGTTGGGCGAGTAACCCACAGATCCCGAGTTCTGATCTGCAATACCTTTCACACAACTACAGGGATGTCATGTTTAGCCTAGAAATACTGTTCTACAGACACTGGTTGCATCTTTTTATACTGAATTAAATTTTCCTTTACATGCTGGAAATTTTCAAACTTACTCGATGTAGGTAAGTGTCAGAGTCCTCTGGCATGTCATAGTTAAAAACAATGTTCACTCTTTCTATGTCCATTCCTCGACCAAACAAGTTAGTAGCCACTAGTATCCTCTTCTGAAAGTCTTTGAATTGTTGATACCGTGACAGTCTGAAACCAAGTGTTACTAGATATCAATCAACTAACTTTGACAATGTTGAATTGAGAAAAAGGTGTAAATCCAAATTATATCTGCACCAGTGCCTTAAAAATATTAAAAGTTTGGTTAATACAGGATTTGGACACTTACTAATTAAGACTTGACTAGGTTTAGAAATGTTACGTTACCTTTCTTCCTGTGTCATTGCTCTATGGATTGCAATTGCTGGGAAGTTTTGCTCAACAAGTAGTTGTGACAGTGCCATACACCTCTGTACTGATTTCACAAAGATAATGACCTACAAAAATATCCTTTTCATGAATTTTAATCTCTATTACATACCAATATTTTTTTCCCCATCCAACACCTATATGCACAACTAATATATGAAAGAAGCTGCACCTGGTTAAATTCCAGAACATCCAACAGTTCAAACAATTTCCTATTCTTCTCGTTGTCCTTTAGCTTGACATAATGCTGTTGCAGACCGTGGAGTGTCAGTTTTGAATCATCATCCACATACACTTCCATGGGCTGAAAATAAAAGAGAGCATTCCAAAAACTGCAGCTTCAGCTGCATTAACGTTTACAACCAATTCTCATCATAGTACAAGTAATTGATTTATTAATATAATCCTGTTTCTATGGAACTATGAAGAGTCTCAAGACCCCTCCTAAAGTACAGATTAATTGGCATTTACTTGATAAAGGCCTGCAAACCAACCAATATCAAGTATAATAGAATGCCAGTGATCTTAGTACTGTGATCTTTCAACCTGTTATATACATTTAACCGAAAAGTCTTTTTTTTTTTTTTTTTTAAAAGACAAGTGTATAAAAGGCGTGAATATCAAATTATGGAATCTTTGCAAATTTATGATAACTGATTTGTTTTGTGTATACATAAAAACATCAGCTTAGATGTACCCTGATCAGGTACCTCTTAAAAAGGAAATAAAAATGTAAGGGTATGACTAAGTAAACTCTTAAATACTTTACTTTCTCGAGACATTCTATAGTTACCAATACATACTTGCTGGATTGGACAACTATAACCAGCTTATGAACGCTACAACCACTCTGAAGGTGCACTCTCCTCATCCATGTGCCCGATTCCAGATCTCTGGTCAACAGGTACAGGAGAATTCACGACTCACAACATTCAAAACTTTCGGTAGACCAAGATTCTATTTAACGAGTCCAACGATGATTTATGGCGCAGCAGAGATGCAGCCTGCCTGCCGCTTTCAGAGCAGCAGGACTTGTGCACCTCTCCACACTGGCAAGTCCATTGATACTCCTTCTTGAATTTTACACAACTCATTTTTTTCAATTTTCTCTTCCACATACATGTACAAGACCCCCCAAAAATTTAGCAATTACAACATACTTTGACCAATTATCATTTTTCAAAAGAGATTCCTTCACATAATGAGCCTATTAAAGATTGGGCATATTCCATCTAAATTCATCTCGAAAAGAAACAAAGTTTGTGCTCAAAGTCAGTGCTCTACAACAGAAGGTTGCAAAGCGATCACATGACGGAGAAAACTGCTTGACAAGCCAACAAACACTGCTTAGTAACATATCGAATAGACAACACATCACGCAGCCATAGCTAGAAGAAATGGGGTACTAATTACATCTTGCATGAATCTCTTGCAGACAGCTCGGATTTCCTTGCTCAATGTTGCACTGAACATCATCACTTGCTTTTCGTGGGGGGTGTTGCGGAAAATTTCCTGAACATCTCTCCTCATGTCTGAAAACAATTTAAATACAAGGATTAATGAATAATTCAATATGCAAGGTTTATACTTATTTGCTTTGAGAGAAATTCTTGCAGATAAGACACAATTGAAACCAGTAAAAATCTTCCAAAAAAGGAATAAAAGATGGCATAAAAAGGAACCCCGAGTATAATCTAAACATATTTAATATTAAATATATGGTTCAATGATTAAGAAATGTTATTCTTACCAAGGGCTGCCAACATTTTGTCACATTCATCCAGAACAAAATGTTTCACATGCTTCAGGTTGAGTTGTTTGGAATTACAGAGAGCCAGGATTCGACCAGGAGTACCGACAATAATGTGAGGACAATTCTTTTTCAAGACATCTTCATTATTCTTGATGGACATTCCTCCGAAGAAGACGGCTATCTTTACATTGTTCATGTACTTGCTAAACCTCTCATACTCTTTGCTTATCTGGAAGGCCAGTTCTCTTGTGTGTGCTAGTACCAATACAGATACCTACAAAAAATAGGAAGAAATCTCAATATTCATATCATAATTTACCGAACACTACAAATTTATACAAAGCTTCATGCCAGAAGTATACTGTAATAGAGTGACTGACAGTTTCAGATATGGAAACTAAACTGCTAATTAACTCTATATTCATCTTGCATTAGGTCTGCATTCCTCATTGCAATTTCAAACAATAAGAACTTTGCAGTCATGTGCAGATGTCTTATAATATACCCCTAAAGCTACACTGAAGACTTACCTGACCATCTACAGGTTCTAGCTGCTGAAGTGTAGCCAATACAAACACAGCAGTCTTCCCCATTCCAGATTTGGCTTGACAGAGAACATCCATGGACAATATTGCTTGAGGAATGCACTCGTGCTGGACTAAAACCAATAGTAATTTTTAAATATATTATATATAAACAAACTGGCAGAAAGTCATTATATACAGTACTGGCGGTGAAATTTTGATAGTACAAAACTGTTAAAAATTTATACCTTCTGAGGGATGCTCAAATCCACAATCTACAATGGATCTCAGCAATTCTGGCTTCAGAAGAAAATCTCTGAACCCAGAGCTGTGAATAGAGACATAGGTTCCCTTGACATCCTTTTTGACAGGGGCATCCCCAGTTCCATCTGCAGTCGCTTCAGTGTCGTCCTCTTCATAATCCAAAAGCTCGGTTTCATTCTCATTGTCTGCCATGATGTCTGATAAAAAAAAATTTCAACACTTGAGGAAAGTAGTCACTTCCAAATATTTGAAAAATTACGAAATATTGAGCACATTGTCAAAGTGAATTAGTATTTCAGTTAATTTGAAAACTTTTCTCGATGTTGCATTATTCAATATATATTGTAACCAAATTATCTCTTGAAATCGCAAGTATGGACAAATTGAATTTAAGGTAGATCGATCCTCATGTGATGTCATAGACAAAATTCTTTAATAAATCATACTATGAGCATGATTGAAACATATCTTTCAGAGGAATTGTATTCACTGGATAAAATAAAATATCTGGCAAACTATTGATAGTGAAAAAGTTTATCTTTTCCATAGATGATGAATTATTGATTTATCAAAATTTTCAAGGGCAGTAACTCCTATGCTAGTATTTCCTCTACTATATCATACAATGATTTCCATAATTACAGTCTTCACGAAAATTCAGTGGTCCGAAGACCGAGGCCAGTGAATTTTACGGTCGGGTCAGTGAAAATTAAAAATCAGAAAGTCCGATGGGCTTGTAGACTTTTTGTAAGTCACATTAAACATAATGTTGGATTAAGATATTCGAAACGTCTTATTTGCTTAAATTTACCATGAAAATAAAAATAAAAAATAAATCACAGAGTAAGTGTTTGGACATCGTGGTTTGTTTATTTCGTAAAAAAAAAACAAACGGTAACTATACTTGTAAATGTCAAGATAACTTGTACATTGATCACGTGAATATTAAACGAACAACTTGTTGAAACAACAAAAATGGTCGCGTTCTGTATTGCACTTCACACCGGTAACTTCTGCTTTATTGTATTATCCAATTAAAATGAACTTCGACAATTGCAGTTATCCCCGATTGTATGCAATTTCTATAGTTTATAGAATTTATCAATCATTTACATTTGATGTTAGTAGAGAAGGCTACTTCCTAAGGTGCACCTGGGCTGTTTTCATGTTTGTGAAAAATACGTGAATTTGTAGTCTTGTTGTTTGCGGGCGAAGAAAGAGAGAGAAAATACTGTGTACGGTGTTGTTTTTCTGGTATCGACAGAAAGGATGTCTTAGGGTGGATATGAATACGAATAATAACCATAGTTTCAGTAAATTAATTGTACAATTTTACAATGCATTCCATAATGTATGTGATAAACATATGAAAATTTAGGGGGCCAGTAAGTTTTAAATGCTTTCATGAAGATTGAAAATATCCACAATTCATTTATACATATTTATAAATTAGCAGTTCTTCTATATTGTAGACTTTAAAAAATTTTCATTTTAACAAGATTTTTTTAAGTTTTATGAAAATGTGTGATTTTCTGTTGTTAACATTTCTTCTATTTTGGTAACATATTGAAAAAGGTGGCACCTTACATTTTCTTTGGTAATTAAATCAAACTACACCGAGTGGAAATTAATAGTTTTTACACTTTCAACCATTAATATTGACAAGTCACACAAGGATGGAGCTACCTTAATTTCAGTTGTCTTCAGACAGGTAACAATAAAACTGCTTGTCCTATCAAAACCTCACTTTTTGTCACACCTTTTGCTTAAAATAAAGACTGCCAATATCATCAGTCATTTTTTTTAAAAAGAAGATACATCTCATTATAGCAATGTTCAGAAATGTTTTCCAATATTACTTTCCCTCTGTCAAATGTTCGCCAAGACCATTTTTCTTTACACTTGAGCTATAACTCTTTACATATGTTCTTTTATTGTATTTGCTGTTTTTTTTTTCTTCTTCAAAAAGAGCGTTCTTATTATATCAATTATTTGTTTCCTTTTTTCTCTCTCCAACAAATGGGACAGATATGTTTATTCATATTGGGGATTACTCAATTTCTTACAAGGCCCAACAATAACCAACAATTTGGCAACATATTGAATTGTCGATGGATGGGAAAGCTATTTGATATCACGGGCACTGGAAGTTAATGTAAATATATAGTATGTGCATGTATAAAAAAGGAAGGGTAGGACACTCTCTTTGAGGCAAATTCGGGTTTGGGTTATTGTGGACGTTTCTCAAACGGCCTGACACGATGAATCGTTCACACATGCCTTACTTTCAATATCTGTAGAGTTTCGTTTCGTTCCAATGCCATTCATTCGAAGAAAAAGATGTTTTTACACCAACCCGAAAAGAGTGTCCAACCCTTCCTTTTTTATGCATGCACATACTATATATTTACATTAACTTCCAGTGCCCGTGATATCAAATAGCTTTCCCATCCATCGACAATTCAATATGTTGCCAAATTTAAGGGAAAAATAAGACTGATTGGGAATAGAACTCAAAAGTTGACCCAACATGGAGCAACTGGAAATGGCATTTTGAACAATTCTTGTAAATGTCATTATGAAGTTGACATTCTTGTAACACTGAAGCACGAAGAGATACATTTACTCTCGCTAGAGAGGGATAATTGCGTTATCGCAAGAATATCTCGCTGTAGGGGAAATGTTCCCAATCCGTTAAAAAACAGATTTGGTTAAAAACTCAACTTTCTCCAACTACACGAGCTTACTTCACAAGTCAATATATTAGACACTCAATGTTTATTTCTTTATATCTAGCAAAGGCTTTAATCTTCGAACCACGTCATTTCATAATAAACCTTAAAGTTTAACACACACAACAAATTGTAGCAAACAAAAAAGTCGATCAACTTCATGAGTTATAACATGAACCTTCTCAATTCTTTTTAATCTTTAAAAACGCGCACAGACTGCCAAATAAATGCAGCCAGTGATCTCTAGCTTCATTACACCTTTAGTGTACGACATTGTAAATGCAGTACACCACGGGCTGACATGAAAATTCAAATTGCGTGAATAGGTTTTAAAGGATTCTTTAATACTCAAATAAATAAAATTTCCATTGTACGATAATCTAAATGACACAATGGCGTCAGTAGCCTCGGCTTCGTTCACGGGAAGAAAAAAACCCCCACAAAAATCGGCCCTATCAGAATGAAATACTGAAAATATTCATATCATGTAATTTCACAAAACAAGCTGGAGTTGCAAGATTAATATTAGCGTGTGTTTCTGCTATACGTACATAGAGGATTGCACAGGATTTTTCTCCCTTAACTTACCTTTCTTGCCTTCCACAATAATATTCGGTACGGAGAGGAAGTCTCTGTGATTGGTCGACGAAAAACCAATTAAATCCTTCGACAAACACCGGAATCTACCGAAGTGAACCGAGTGATCCAGCTTAGCGAAAATTTGAATGTGATTAGGAGGTACTCTACTGGCTTCCTTTTAAAACAAGGATTAAAATACAAATATCAGCAATATTTGCCTATTCTTTTTAAAAAAAATCACCACATATCTGAGTAGCTCAGTAGGTTAGCACGTCGACTACTGAATTGTAGATCGATCTATATTGCGGGTTTGAGTCCAGCAGCTGGGACTTATCAATATCAATGGTTTAGAGTGAAAAAACGTAATTAATTTCCACTGAATATAGCTTAATTCAATTAACAACCAAAGAAAATGTGTATTTGTTGCCACCTTTTTTAAGATGCCTGACATACAAAAACAGAAGCATTTAGGACAACATCAGAAAATGACACTTTTTTGTAAATCAGAATAATAAAACCAGATAAAAAAATAAAAAAAGAAAGAAAGAAGAAGACTTGTTAAAATGACAATCTGTTATGTCAACAGTACCGGAGTCATTGTCCTTGACAACATCCTCCCCTCCCCATTTTAAATAACTGGTTATCTATGGAAAGTATAAACTTTTTCACCATCAAAAGTTTACAAGTTTTTTTTTAATTTTATCTAGTGCATAGAATTCCTTTGAAAAATATAGTTCTATCACGAATGCGCATACTTTAAATCAATATAGACTTTTGCAAAAGCCTATGACATCACACGAGGGTCGATCTACATTAAATATTTTGGCAGATTGCTTTCTACTAAAACTGCATTTTTCGACTAAATAAAGTATATTTGAAAGTTTTCAATTTAAAAATATTTTTGTACACATCCTCCACTTTTCATTCTCTGGTGTAGCAAACATCCTTAAATCAAAAATTAGTTTCGTTCGTATGAGATTATTGAACTTGGCGACGGCACATCTTGCAATAATTTATTGTAAATGTACAATATGCATAGCAAAATTCATAATGTTAAAATACCATCCAATCAAAACATAATCCGTGAATTTGTAATCGATGTAGTATGGAACAGGCAATCGATGATATTGAAACCTGGATAGTGCATCATATATAATATAAATGTTGGGATTAGCTTGGAAATGAATGCTAGATTGGTATGTTATACCTAGTCATCACTAAGTCTACTGACTAGCTATCAAATTCATCAAAAGTCAAATCTCGGTCGAGGTTTGGCTTGGTTGAATATTTGGAATTTAACGCTTTCACCGAATCTCGGAGCAGTCCTTCATAATTCATGTCTGGAAATTCACTTGCAGCTTCGGCCGGTTCCTGAAATTAATGTGCACTTAGGTGACACTGCTGTTCGCTTCAGATAAGTGATTTGACTGTTAAACCAACTTTCTATCACTATTAATTTTGCATTGCTTACTGTTTAGGTATGAAAATCCCAAAATGAAATCAGTCACTTTTGACTAATTTCAAATGAAGACTTCCATGGCGCAATATTTTATCTCCTGAAATTGAAGAGTTCCTATAGTCTGTTTTATCAAATTACTGATACATAGTATCTCTACATACTTGTACATCGCTAATTAAAAAAACAACTACAGGAACTATTCAATTTTGGGAGATAAAATATTGCACCATAAAAGTCTTCTTTTGAACGGAAAATTTAGTGGTAGTTTATTTTATGGAAGTTACATACTTAGACGGTAAGTAATGCAGCATTATTAGTGAAACAGAGTTGGTTTAATAGTCAAATCACTTATCTGAAGCAAGCAGAAGTGTCAACTAAGTGCACATTAATTGCTAGAACCGGCCGAAGCTGAAAGTAAGTTTCCAGACATTAATTATGAAGGACTGCTCCGAGATTCGGTGAAGGCGTCAGTCCAAATATTAAGCTGAGCCGAATCTCAGCCGAGATTAATCAATAGGCTTACTATACTGCAAATAGGAAAATCTTTTAATAGCGCTAAAAAAAAAAAAATACACACCGCCTGTACCTTCCAATCAAAGTTTTTATGATTTAGTGCAATACATAGTGACTTTATTACGTGGTAAGCTATAAACTATGGGAGAAAATAACCGATATTTTTTCCCCAGCTGTTAATGTCTATCACCACTGATTTCAACATGCGTATATAGACACCATAAGAAAGAAGAAAAGAAATAAAATCTGTTGATAAATCACAATCAGATTTTATCACAGTTGATCTGTACAAGCTTGACCTACCAACTTTGTTTTGTATGAAAGATTTTTTTGAGTCCGGTCAATTTCTCCAGGTCAGTTGTTCAAGAAGGGGAAACAAATAATATTTCAGCTTAGGCCCAGTCTGACTAAAACCAGCCCCTACTAGTTCGCTTCAAAGAAGTGAATTAGTAGGGGCTGCCTTTAGTCAGGCTGCATGGCTTAGGATTAATCTATTAACAAGGATTGCTGTGAATATCAAAACTATGGTATGCACCACAGACACTTGGGGCATTGGATCATGATCATTCCACTCCCCCCCCCCCCCCCCCCAAAGCTATTTTTTCTGATCTAGGATATACTTATTTTTTCTAGTTATATTTTGTGAATATGCATTACAGATAATTGAAAACTGCTATTTTTCATCTCTGTCACGTATTGGTAAAAGTCACATTAATCTATAAGACCTTATAATCACTGATAACATGATTTTTATTAATTACATGACAAAGACGAAAAATAACAGTTTTGGATGATCAATAATACATATTTACAATACATAAGTAGAAAAATAAGTATATCTCAGGTCAGAAAAAAAATAGTTGTAGGGGGAGGGGGGTGGCGGCAGGTGCGGATCAAGGAATTGCGGTTACGGGGGGGAGGGCAACTTTATGAGGCAGGGGGTCTGGGAGGTCCTGGATTTTACAGATTTTATAAGGCTTGAAATATGTCTCCTATTTAGTCATTTGTACTATTTTCTATCGGTTTTTTTTATAAGGTGAAATTAATAAAATGATGCAAATTTTAAGGGTTTTTGGAAAAAAATTAGAGTAATTCAAGAAATCAACAGATTTTGTCATTTATTTTTCCGGGAGTGGAAGAAATTATTGCTCCTTTTATCGTTTAGTACATTTTTCTAAACAAGATACCACGATTTACCTTAAATTTGAAAGTTTTAGGGGGGGTGGGTGGGGGCGCCGACTGCGCCCCCTTAAATCCGTCACTGGGTGAAATGATCATGATCCATGCCCCAAGTGCCTATGGTATGTACATGTACAGAGGTCTGAGGAACATCTACCCCAATTACCCCATCTACCAAAATTATTTTCATTTTTTCATACTTCAATTTCAAACTAATTGAATTGATTTTATTGCATGCATTTCAAATCTGTAGCAACAAACAGTTTGTGATTGTGTTACGAGGAAATAAAACATTGGGTAATTTGCATATGCAATATGTAATAATATCCCGTCATGGATAACAATTATTTATTATCATTATCACAATATGTGTTTAGACGATTAGCAAATCAGCACCCTGAAGCTGAAGATGCAATATGGACATACAATCCTCGAATCTGAATACAGAAACGTGTTACTCCACACTGTACCAAGAAAGGTTTGATTGCATTATATTATGTGTTGTATGTGAATTTCTTATCCGGACTATATAAAGTTGATTTCCATGGAGTGCCAAATTAACAAAAACTCAAATAAATGAAGATATCTTCAATTATTTGAAGATATCAATTCATTTGATGCGCGCAACAATTTGATTAAAAATCTCTTCAAATAATTAATGATATAAACAATTGAATTGATGCGTGCTACAATTTAATTGAAGAGAGCAATAATTGATATAATACGCGGATTAAATCAATTAATGAGAGCAATAATTGAATTGATGAGCGCATTAATTCATTTCATGAGAGCAATAATTGATTTAATGCGCACATTAATTCAATTATTGTTCTCTTCAATTTAATTAATGATATCTTTAATTCATTTGAAGAGAGCAATAATTCTTTTAGAGAGAGCAACTATATGATTAAAATATCTTCAATTCAACAAATCCACAATTGAATTAATGATCTCTTTAATTGAATTGTTGCTCTCCTTAAAAGAATTGATGCGCGCATTAATTCCTTATACAAAAGCATTGTAAATAATTAAAGATATCTTAAATTGAATTAAAGAGATCATCAAATTATTCATAGCGAGATCTAAATTAATTATTGCGAGCAATTTTTCTACAAAATTGATGCTATCATCAATTGAATCGAAGAGAGCAACAATTGAATTAATGCGCGCATCAAATCTATTATTGCTCTCATTAATTCAATTGATGCGCGCATCAATTGAATTGAAGAGAGCAATAATTGAATTAATGCTTCAAATAATTGAAGATATCTTCAATTATTTGAGTTTATGTTAATTTGGCGCTCCATATATTTCGCCTCCAATCTTGTGTAACGTTTAAAACTTTTCTGGGCTATGGAAAGGTCGAGCGTATGAAGTGCCAAATCAGCAGAAACTCAATTATTGATATATTTTTAATCATTTGAAGATATCATCAATTCATTTGAAGCGTGCAACGAAAATGCAATTTCCAAGTTACCCAATACTTATTTCCCTTTGTTGAACTCTTACACACGGTGATATGCAAAACATGTTTTCGTATTCACGCGGTGGGTACAAATGCTTATCGCTTGCCACATTTATTGCCTAAAGGATAATTACCAGACGTCATGCAACCACCCAAACTGCAGGGACACACAAATTTAGTAAGTTTATGAGTATTTGATAATAAAATAGCTCAAACAAAAATAGATACATGCAATACAAGCTGTAACTGACGGTAAATAAATTAAAAAATAAAAGAACAAATAGTCAACATATATGTGATTGAATATATATAATTTAATAGAATCAAAGTGAATCTGAAGCAATAAACCCATCAAATTAGCAAAAAATGTAAATTCATGAATCATTGTCATCCTGTCAGTAATTCCTGCTCGTAACCTCCGATGTGCATTGACCTTGGAGTTCACCAGTTCGGAAAAAGCGAAAGAGAGGCACTGAGCACGTGTTAGATTTGTAAACAGTTTTAAACAGGCCAATTTTATAGAAAATTCACAATCAAAATTTCATTTCAGTGGCACATTTGCGTGATTATTACCTTTTTACACTTACATAGTATTTCTAGTCATTGATGAAACAACGTAATGTTTTAAAACAAACGACACGTATAGTTACTCACATCTGTTCCCGTCTTTGTATATGGCCTCGGTCTCAGCAACCCGATTATGTTCGGCAATGTCCGTGTATACGACACAATGGCGGTTTATACGAAACGCTCATTGTAGGTGTGCTCTCAAACAATATTCCCTTGTTTATTTTGCAGAATTTGTCTTCAGATCCTGGGGATTATATTAGTTATACCGGTATGTATTATTTAGTGAATAATTCGATAGTTGAAAAAATACCGTCAGTTACAGCTTGTATTGCTTTAAAGGAGATTATTAGCCTTCACACCGGTATATAAAGGAGATTATTAGCCTTCACACCGGCATATCAAAGGAGATTATTAGCCTTCACGCCGGCATATTAAAGGAGATTATTAGCCTTCACACCGGTATATTAAAGGAGATTATTAGCCTTCACACCGGTATATTAAAGGAGATAATTAGCCTTCACACCGGTATATTAAAGGAGATTATTAGCCTTCACATCGGTATATTAAAGGAGATTATTAGCCTTCACGCCGGCATATTAAAGGAGATTATTAGCCTTCACACCGGTATATCAAAGGAGATTATTAGCCTTCACACCGGTATATAGAAGGAGATTATTAGCCTTCACACCGGTATATGAAAGGATCCTGTATGGTGCCCCTCGATAATGCTGGACAGGTGAGAACCGGGACTAATATAGGCTCTGAAAATCACATTTCCAGGGCGAATTGATAGCTGATATTTGGTACGATTGCTTGTTGTTTTCTACTTAATCCATCTATTGGTTCAGTTATTCATGTGCAATAATTTTGAAGGAGTTTTTATGAACTTCTGGTTACCGGTTTCTTGTTTACCCGTACAAAATCACTCAGGTGTGACGAAACTTTCAGTTGTAAAGGAGTCTCGCTCGATGGATTTAGAAATACAGGTTTGGCCAAAAGTTATATGCAGTATAGCAAACGCATTCTAAACCAAGAAAAATCCAAAGAAATCAAAACATGAAGGAAGGAAATGCAAATGAGAGTAATGATGACAATGACAATGTCTACAGTACCCAAACCTCAGAGGAAATTGAAAGTGAGATATACAGTGAAATTAAAGAACATCTTGGTCAATATGATAAGGACACGTTCGTGCAGAACCTCATTGAAAAGTATGATGACAACCCTGAACATATCAATGAGATACGGAAAGGTATGTACGACTTTGCAGAGGCAAATTTTGAAGAATTTCCACCAGGATATTTGACTGAACGTAGAAAAGTAAGAACAGGAAAATCCCTTTCAGAGAAGTATGCTACAGATGTATATTATATCTACGCATTTGGAGAAGGTATTGTCTCAACATGCGAGTTTCAAAAGGAAGTCATGAGTAGGTACAGACTTAAAAACAGTGTGTATATACAGGAGACCAGTTTACATTCAGATGACAAACAGGTGAACAATGACGCAACAAGCTTTTCGTTTTCGGATATTGTGGAAATTCTGAAATCTGAGCTACACCCAATAAAAGAACAATTATAGGAAATCACAAAGGTTTTCGTTGCAGAGCTGAAGTCGACGAACAGTGAATTATGACTCCTCCGAACAGAAAATCAGTGACTTCAAGCAGAGATATCATCATTCAACGAAGAAATCAGTGACTTCAAGCAGAGATATCATCATTCAACGAAGAAATCAGTGACTTCAAGCAGAGATATCATCATTCAACGAAGAAATCAGTGACTTCAAGCAGAGATATCATCATTCAACGAAGAAATCAGTGACTTCAAGCAGAGATATCATCATTCAACGAAGAAATCAGTGACTTCAAGCAGAGATATCATCATTCAACGAAGAAATCAGTGACTTCAAGCAGAGATATCATCATTCAACGAAGAAATCAGTGACTTCAAGCAGAGATATCATCATTCAACGAAGAAATCAGTGACTTCAAGCAGAGATATCATCATTCAACGAAGAAATCAGTGACTTCAAGCAGAGATATCATCATTCAACGAAGAAATCAGTGACTTCAAGCAGAGATATCATCATTCAACGAAGAAATCAGTGACTTCAAGCAGAGATATCATCATTCAACGAAGAAATCAGTGACTTCAAGCAGAGATATCATCATTCAACGAAGAAATCAGTGACTTCAAGCAGAGATATCATCATTCAACGAAGAAATCAGTGACTTCAAGCAGAGATATCATCATTCAACGAAGAAATCAGTGACTTCAAGCAGAGATATCATCATTCAACGAAGAAATCAGTGACTTCAAGCAGAGATATCATCATTCAACGAAGAAATCAGTGACTTCAAGCAGAGATATCATCATTCAACGAAGAAAAGTGCCGTTTAGCTAACTCAGAATCCCAACTGAAGTCGGAAATAAAGTACCTGAAACAAGGACTGAAAAACAGTGAAGAAGATAAAGGACTTAAGTCAGATATTATGAGAGAAATTAAGAAAATTCAAAGAAACCAACAGACGACTCGGAAAATATCAAGTCTTTCAGTTCAAGCGAAGTCTACGAACGATGCGGACATGCAAGCAGATCCTATACAACTCTCTTGGGACAGCAACAAAGACGCCGGGCCTACATGCAGTAGGGAAAATACACAGGATGATTGTGATACCAACATGGATCATTCAAAGACTGGGACTAATTATACATTCCAGTCTGCACCTATAACAGACCCAAACTATTATTCTCCAGTGTCAAACTCTGACGATAGCATTGATGACAGCAATCTTCAGAATCAGCGAACTACATATACAAGCGTTGCATCCTCAAAGAGAGTAGAAAGTGCACAAAATTACTACAAAAAAGAAAACATCAACCGGGTACATAAAAAACAAGAAAACCCCAGATCTAAATCAACGTTTACGGGCTATACATTCGTTCGAGGAAAACGGAAAAGCAGACGTATTGTTTTGGCAAATATTAAGGCAAGAGGAACATCTTATGAAGAGGTGAAAGATGACATAAAGGAATGGTGTGATCATCGAGACGTAAACATTCATGGTATTTACCTCCTTGCAGGAAATTTCCAACCTTCGTTATCCGTGCCAACATAAACTCAGGAACCTGACTTTTGGCCAGAAACAATCTCTGTTAGAGATTGGATTGCCCGCCAGGAAAACAACGATCATGCAGACATGGGACGTTCAGAGGACTGACTATGAATCCATTTTTTCAAATAATAACTTTCATGATATTATCTTGTTGGAATGTACACGGTGTATTTAGCTGTTTACCCGAGTTAACAGAAGTAGCGTCTTTTTCAGACATAGTCTTTATTTCTGAGCATTGGCTTTGTAAGGACAACCTATTAATTCTAAATACATCTTTCCCAAACTCCATATACAGTATTGCTACTCCTGGTATTTCTAAAAACAACATTACAAGAGGAGGAATCGCCTTTTTAATTCGCAAATCCACTGAATTCAATATTCAGGGTGTAAGATTATGTAGTGAAAGAATTATGAGTATTAAGCTCGCTTATGGTGCAAATGAACTGTTTATAATTGGATGCATTCTGCCATCTACAAATGTACATTTCGAAGAATACAAAAATGTATTATCAAAAGTCTTCGATTTATTTGATGAACTGTGTGAAATTGGACCTGTACTTATTTGCGGTGACTTCAACACTGACTTTATAAACAAAACCACAAGCTCAAAGTCAAAGCTTCTTACAGAACTAATGCATGACAGAGACTTGTGTAGTATATTCAAGATGGAAAATCAATACACATTTCAAACAAAAGACAAAACTTCCAAATCTATCATAGATTACATTTTAGTTCCTGAATGGCTAGAGTGTGAAGTAAAGTACAAGGAAATCTTTAACGACTTCAAATATGAAATATCAGACCATTCACCTCTACTTTGTGAAATAAATACCTCAAATATTTTTCAACTTCTGCCACCTGATATGTCAAGAAATATTCCTAAATGGTCATCTGCTGATCCCAAAAACCTTAAGAACTTTACAGAAACAACCCAACATCCTTTGAATAAATCCAACGTAACTAATCCTTCCATAGATGATATTGACCAACACCTTATTCACATTACTGCCTCACTTCTATCTGCCGCAGACCAACATATACCATATGGAAGATTTAGACCCCATCTCAAACCCTACTGGAAAAGATCAAACCTACAAATTGTTCATTATGAAATGAGGTGTGCGCGACGAATATGGAAATCAGAAGGATCTCCCAGAAATAAAGACAGCACATCTTATGTAAATTACAAAACCAAAAAAAAAAAAAGAAGAAAAGATTTTTAGACAACAACACAGACAAGCAAGAAAAGACTGGAATCTTTCAATATTTGATGAAATAGACAAAGCTGCAGAAATTGACATAGGAACATTCTATAAAACAGCATGGAGAAACACAAAACGTATTTCAACAGCAATTCCACAAAAATTAACTTACAACGGTAATACAGCAGACAATGTCAAAAGCATATGTAACTTATGGAGAGACTATTACTCTGACCTTGCTGAGGAAAAATATGTACCAGATAAATTTGACGACGATTTCAAGCAAAACATTGATAATGTTATTGAGCGCATAGAAGAGGATATCAACCTTCAAAATAAACCTTATCCAAAAGAAGATCATATAACTCGAAATGATATTATGGACCAAGTGAAACACCTCTCTAAAGGCAAGGCTCCTGGACCTGACTTCTTAACAAACGAACATCTTATACACGGAGGAAACAGATTGAATGAACATTTATGCATACTCTTGAATAATATATTGGAGTGTAAATATGTACCTGAAATGTTTAGAGTAGGTAAAATTATATCGATATACAAAGGTAAAAACAAGGATAAATGTAATCCTACAAACTATAGAGGTATCACACTTACTTCTGTAATTAGCAAATTGTTTGAAAAAATACTTTTGTCAAGAGTTGAACAAAGTTTAACACATAATAATGTGACTTTTCCACACGATTTACAGTTTGGTTTTAGATGCGAATATGGAGCGATTCCAGCTTGCTTTGTTTTGAAAGAAGCCTTAAATTATTATATCTCAAGAGGTTCACCGGTTTTCTGTGTATATCTAGACAATGAAAAGGCTTTCGACCGAATATGGCATAATGGCCTTCTGATTAAATTGTATTATCTGAATATTGACAGTAGATTTTGACAAATTTTAAAATACTGGTATAATGATAGCAAATGTTTTTGTATCTTTTGGAGGTCTTAATTCAAGCCTGTTTAAAATATCTCAATGTGTAGGACAAGGGAGAGTGCTGAGTGCTTTTATGTTTCTTGTATATATAAATGATCTCTTGCATGAACTGTATAAATATGATTATGGACTAAGACTTGGAGATGTACATATCCCGGGTATTTTATTAGCTGATGATACTACACTTACTAGTTATTCACCAAAGGTCTTACAAAATATGTTAAATATTGTCGAAGAATATGCTTACAAATGGAGGCTACATTACAATCCATCTAAAAGTGTTTTTGTTACATTCGATAAATCACCAAAAAAAAAAAAAAAAGATTACTGTATTACTCTTACTGTATTACTCTTTTTGGTAATGATATTCCTCAGAGTGACTCAATTGAATACGCTGGATGCCTTTTACAAGGAAATATGAAAAATTATAAATTAACAGAACGTGTATGTAAAACTGCGAGATGTAAAATACATTCGTTATATTCAATCGGAGTCAACAAAACTGGATTACACCCAGCTGTACCTGCTAAAATATGGAAAAGGATCGTTTTGCCTTCTGCCTTCTATTCTTGTGAACTCTGGCCGACTTTATCAAATACTGAAATTCAAA
Organism: Ostrea edulis; assembly: GCF_947568905.1. Classification (NCBI taxonomy): domain Eukaryota; kingdom Metazoa; phylum Mollusca; class Bivalvia; order Ostreida; family Ostreidae; genus Ostrea; species Ostrea edulis. The sequence goes on along the minus strand of NC_079165.1, from coordinate 101,293,153 downwards.
AGCTTGAATATATCCAAAAACACTTCTCTAGGATCGTGCAAGGTTTTTCGAAATTCTCACCTTCACTTGCAAGTATATCGAACCTTGGACTTTTGACTATACAAGGCTAAATAGATAAATGCCAACTGCTCTTTCTTGGCAGACTCTTGAGAGCGGACCATTCCTCTATTTTCCCCCAAATATTTCGATTTATTACTGACACTCCTGTATCATCAACGTTTTCACCAACTAAGACTTTATTAAAAACAGCAGAAAAATATCAACTCTCTGACACTATGAATTCCGCAACTGTCTTCAACAAAAAAGAATTTTTAAAAATCGTTGTGAAAACTATACGGACAGCAGAGAAAAGACAATGGAGAGGTGCATTATCTGCTGATCCATCTCTGTCTACATTTGGAAAAATCCACACAAGACTATGTCCAAACAAACTCTGGTACCTGGTGAAAGAAGATCCGTCGAAACGGTTGCTATTTAATTTTCTCATACAGCTTTCATCTATGAAAATCGTTTCTAAATTGTGCTCATTCTGTGACAAATATTCGGATAACTACAACTTGCACATTCTCCTCTAATGCTTCTACACATTAGATGATAGACAATGTCTTTTAGAAATGATATTAGATATTATTGATGTCCATGAATATGTTCTTTTTGAAAATCAGGATACAGAAAAACAATATCTATCGTTACTGGGTTGTATTGATGAAACTAATTTCAATGACATATCCTTTTGTAAATGGAAAGAAATAATGCTGTGTGTTGCAACGATAATATATACAGAATAAGAAGTTGCTTTATTGTAGATTGCCGAAAGTTCTAGATGATTTGTTATCTAAATATATGGTTATATATATTATAGATATGTTACTTATATTCTCCACTATGTAAATATGTTCTATGTTTGATACATGTAATTTCCATAAACTCTCCGTTAAGTCGGAGGAAATAAAGAATATCTTATCTTATTAAAGGAGATTATTAGCCTTCACACCGGTATATTAAAGGAGATTATTAGCCTTCACACCGGTATATTAAAGGATATTATTAGCCTTCACACCGGTATATTAAAGGAGATTATTAGCCTTCACACCGGCATATTAAAGGAGATTATTAGCCTTCACACCGGTATATTAAAGGAGTTTATTAGCCTTCACACCGGTATATTAAAGGAGATTATTAGCCTTCACACCGGTATATTAAAGGAGATTATTAGCCTTCACACCGGCATATTAAAGTAGCATATTAGCCTTCACACCGGTATATTAAAGGAGATTATTAGCCTTCACACCGGTATATTAAAGGATATTATTAGCCTTCACACCGGCATATTAAAGGAGATCATCAGCCTTCACACCGGCATATTAAAGGAGATTATTAGCCTTCACACCGGTATACTAAAGGAGCGTTGTGAAGTCGGGAACTGAAAGACATTTCTTCTAGTTACATTTCAATTACATTTTGATAATAAACCTTATGTCAAGTATATTCATAAGCATGATTAGCCTATTTCAGAAGTTGAAAGTTTATGAGATATTATCCTTCAGTGTTCCAGTTATGGCAAGAATGCTAATATGAAAACGGATTGACTGTAAATATAAGGAAGAGGACAGGCAACGTAATGACCACAATGAATAATGCATATATGTAGGTGAAATGATACTCAATAATCATATGTAATATACATGTAAATCTAGAACAACCTGTGGCTTTTCAAATCCCGGCTTGTTATATATACAATATGGACACTGGTCTCCTTTGCTGTCAATTCGTAATCATTAACAAAGTTAAGAATGTCAGGCTTCTGTCGCCCGGTCCTGACAGAACTATCACTTCGTGATTGATCTGTAACGGTCAGTTTCGCTTAGGAGCGCCTGGTGTCATGTCAAATGTAAATTAAGTGTTTGTACACTAAGATCACACAATCTCAAATCCTGACCAATATGGTTTGGAAACAGACCAATTATATTCTCGTGATCTTCAGGTAAAATGCATGTCAGTATGTATGGACTTACATGTATACCAGCATTTCTTATGGTAAGATTTTCTTTTTCTAAGAAGCAGTCATTGTACCATACATTAGAAGGTTGGTCCAAAAGTTCGAAGACTTTAGAAAAAGAAAGAAGAATTTTCTTGTGATGAAACAACTGCAAAAATATACATAGTTATAAACTAGAGACTTTAATCTATGGCTAGAAATTTTGTTAACTTTATGATAACATTCAAAGTCACCCAAGCAGTTTGAAAATGGTATGTTGTGAAATTCGGGGGAGTCTTTAATGACGTTACGTTAAAAACGTCGAGTCACATTCGGCTGCTTTGTCGTAAAATCTCATTTAAACATTGCGCCCATTCCCCCTTCTTTGAGTTAGAAAGAAGTCTAGGCACTCATCTCGCACTTAATAGTAAGATTGTAATTTCATGATAATCTTGGAAGATTGATAATCTTATAAGAAATATTGGCTTTATACCAAGCAAACATTTGTTTATTCTATTTGAAAGGGAATAAATAGGCAATGAATTGATGAAATTCTTATTGTTTATTGTAGACATTTTATACTGTGAGTGAAATAGTTATGTGTGGTCACGTGAATAACTTGGATATACAATTACAAAGATTACTGCAGCATTATCCAGAAGGGATTCCTCAATCTGTGAGTCAGCGTTTACAGAAAATAATCATATCAAATGTACAGTCTCCAACCAGTAATTCCACAATTACAAAAAACGACACAGAAGCAACGGGTCCGGGTCATAAAGGAATATCCGTACATCTTGTTGTAAACAATACTAAAATCAACAAAACAATGGAGAAGTCAGTGTCAGGAGAATCAAAATCAATTCCTCTGCCGTCAACGAATGTTGCAACAAACCTGACAATGACAAGAAATGAGGTTCAGGCATTGAGCAACATTAAAACCAATTTTACGAATCACAACGAGGAAAAGAACAACAACACAGACCGAAACTCTCAATATGGCGAGACAGAATATCAAACAGAAAGCAAGTCGAATATCACTAAAAAGTCACTGAATCTCAAACACAAAATACAAAAAGTTGTTGTTGATCACGTTAATAAACACGGAAACCCTGCGGAGAAACCTGTGAAGGCAGAGAAAAAACCCACCGTAACAACCAGTAGCAATTCTCATAAATCAAAACAGGTTCCACACCACAAACCAAAGTTCACGACATTACATCAACAGAAAATAAAAGATAATAAAGATAAAAATAAACTCGTGTCACACATGGGAACACACCCTATATCGCCAGTAGCCAAAGTAAGTAATGGTTTGTCAGAGCTAAAACAAATCCCGGTAACAAAGAAACAGCAGCATCCATCATCATTGCACCACGGTAATAGTAATTTAAATCATAAAGCAAATTCGAGCAAGAGAAGGAAAAGCAGTGTAATTTCACTACCTCAAAGTCATACTTCGAGTTTTGCACGAAGAAATCATCAAGGAAAAGACCGATCAAAGAAACATTTAAAGCAGAACCAAAATAACTTTCCCATGTCACGCATGTCCATTCCCAGAAAAGGTGTTGCCATTGCAGACACAAAAACCAAAGAAAAGGAGATGTCTACTTCAATATTTTCCTTTAGTTCCCCAAGGTTATTCAATCAGAAAGTACTGAAGTCGCGCACACCAATTCTCCCTTTCAATATTCGTCAAACTAAAAAGAAATTTTCTTTGATGCCGACTGAAAATCAATTATCTCGTCCTAAAGATTCCTTAAATGTTCCTATCTACCGAAAAAAAGGTTCAATGGTCCAACCGACAACTCATTCCCCAAATTCGTGGAAAAGACCTGTTCCTGAAAGACAGTTTCCCTGGGAAAATATACCGAATAAACACATGGGGGTAACGCCATCTCCAAATACTCTATATGATCAAAATAATGTTCAACCCACTGCACCAAATAATTATTATTATGACAATTTCAATTTTCAAGAGACTGTTCACATTGATGGACCGTATCCACAGAATGCTCTCGTCAAACCACTGGGTGCATCTCCTATAAACAGACAACAAACGTGGCAGGATCCGTTTTCCGCTAGCGCAACTGATCGAACGCCATTTGAAAACCAACGGAAACCCGAGAGATTGGTTATAAATTTTCAAGGATCCAATAAGCTTGGTAAATCAAAGTCACTGACCGGATCAAATAAAAACGTTCGTAAAGAAGTGATAAACAGCCATTCACGCAAAGTAGGTATTGGTGATACACCCCAATCACCCCAACAGTGGTCATCTCAACCAAGCGTCGTATACTCTAACTCACAGGACGGTACCCAAAATACAAAGTGGAACAACAGACAACGATCTTCGTGGCAAAGGATGCAAGTTGACAAACAGTCACCCTCTCAACAGGGATCATCTCAATCAAGTGTTGTCTATTCGAAATTTCAAGACAGTCCACAGCAGCAGAACCGGAATGAAATCAACCAAAGGTCAGCGTTGGGAAAACCTAGGAACGTACAAGATCAAAGATTTAACGAAAAATCTGGAAGAAATGGTGTTTTTACATACACTACAACCGTATCTCCACCATTCTATCCAAACCCATCTCCATCTACTAGTATGTTTACATCATCAAGTTCAAGAAGAAGACCCCAACTAGATTCCCAAACAAACACGCACACATTTTCACAAGGCACTATGGAAATCGGACAGAATCCCTCAGGATGGAATGATTTTAAAACACCTGTTCCTGATAAAAAGGCATCGATGACACATTCCAAACCTAGAGATACACCCTTCCATGGTCTACAAGTTAACAAGGTTTCTTCATTGGACATAACAATTTCTCCCAATTTCTTATACAATCAGGAACAAACATCACCGTATCCCAGACAGGTTTCTCAACAACAAGGATATTCAAAACCACAACGAAACCCGAGTGACATTACCTATAATCACCAGGAAATCCCAAAAGTGGCACCATGGCCCTCTGCTTCTACGCCTTCACAGACACAGACTGTAGTACCAACAACTTATCGTAATGAATTTTCAAGACAAGATTCGTTTGCTACGGAGACACCAAACGGGTGGTCAATGGTTGGCTCTTTGAATAAAATCCAGAATATCTACGGTACCACAACACCATCGCCTATTTTGCAGCAAGGAAACAACCAAGAACTACGATATCAAAACACTCAACAACGTCAAAACACGAATGTCTTAGATTATCAACATATCAACAGACAAAATGAAATTCAGCAACAACCTCAACAACACGTTCCATTCAAACAGCCTCAGTTAAAACAAGGTTTTCAATCGTCACAACAATATTACCCCGATTTCCAAAAGGAAACCAATCAACAACAGCAAAATTCGTTCTCTAGCCAAGGAAACCATCAACAGAATTCTTTCCAAAATCAACAACAAAAACCGCTCCAAATACTCAGCGGGAAAATGAATCAACAGAACGAAATTCCGTCTCCACTTCAACACCAACAATCAAACCAACAACAAAGTGAGTTATTTGGTATTCAGAAGAAAACATTCTCAAATCAACAACTGCAACAAACAAGTCAAAATCAAAATGAGAACTTTAGTCAACAACGACAAAATTCGTTTCCGAATCAACAAAACTCTAATCAACAGCAAATCGGAAAAATCAGCAATCAATACAAAAATTCACCCCCAATTCAACAACAAACAATTAAACAAATCGGTCTAAAACAAAACCAATCTTTGCCTTCGAATCAACAAAATGGAAAATTTGATAATTCTTTTCAAAATCAACGACAGCCAAATCTACAACAAAATGAGAATTTCGGTCAGAAACAATTAAACCATCAGCAAAATGGTCCAATTTTTCAACGACCACAACAGCAAAACCAGCCGCAAAATGGAAAAATGGGCGAGCAGCAGCAAAACTCCTTCGGAAATCGGCAACATCAACAGCAGCAAAATTCTTTCTCAAATCAACAACAGCAACAAACAAGCCAACAACAAACAGTGCTAATGAATCAACAGCGGCAGAATTCGTTCGAAAAACAACAACAATCAAACGTACAGCAAAATACACAAAACTCAATCAAGAATCAACAACCACCACCGTTGCGGCAGCGGCAACAACAGAGAAAAAACAGGTTCAATCAAATTCAGCGAAGACCACCTATTCAACAACAGGGATTCCAGCAACAGAATAAGCAGCAGAGGTTTCCCCAAAAACCACCAAATAACGCTAAAAGATTTGCACCAAATCAGGGACCCTTCAAGCGTCGGAGAGCCAAAAAAATTCCAGCACCGGCTTATGTAAGTAATTATATCACCAGTAAATGTTTTTGGAAAACATTCGATCGGGTCAGTCCGAGGTAAAGCACATGCATTTTAAGAGAGTCCATAATGATATCTTGTGGTGACCAAATTTCTTTCTACGGTAGATGTCATGTAACTATTTATTTGATATAAATAACGTAATACCTTTCATGGTTTGATAGCTGACATTCGGTGTATACTACTCGGATGGATCGACAACAGAAGAAGAGCACCAGTTGGCGGGAAAACTAGTTCACACCATCACAAGATACAACGCCGAAAAAGTCGAAAGTATTTCCGATTACCTAACGATGGATCACGAATGGGTAAGTGCAATATCTTGACCGTAATGCTTCCTTCCATTTTATTTCGAAATACTATTGCGCGATTATTTCATCGAAGTTTAAAAAAAATAAATTAAAAGAGACTTCCTTACAGAGCACATTTGGATTGGTATCTCAAGGCAGTAATCATGACACGTGCTATGTTGGAAAAATACAAGCTGACATCATGCAATCATATGAAAATATTGTGAACAAAACAAGGGTTTCCGACGTAAGTTACCTTAAAAATGTAAACATCAATAAGTAAAGAGAGACGTTTGTCGACGTAAGAATATACTTGTATCCTAACAAACATATCCCATTTTTTCTAGATTCCATTTATCGAAGCAGAAAATAAGAACTTTGTTTACCAAGAACTCAGGCAAATTGATTACAATGAGGCTGTCAATGAAGTCGGAGGATTTGTAGCGGATTCTTGTGGACATAGGGCCAATATATTCCTAGTGGCGAGATCTCGTCACGGACGTAAGTTTAGAAATAGTATGATCTTAAACGATGGTCATGGCATCGTTATACTAGAATTTTTAAAAAGTTCTTTTCAAAGAGTTCCGGTTGCAACAAACTTGAGAACCTAGTTAAAGTCCGTCACTACTGAAATACTCGGCACTGAAAAATAAAAGTCATATGTCTCTAGAAAGAGGTCCCAGGTCTTGGTAGGTATTGACATGGAAATAAACCGTCACTGCAATGTCCATAGTCCATGCTGTAGGTCTAAATGTGAGGCACATCACATACAGCTCAAAGTATTTCATCGGATACTCACGGAACATCATCATCATGGATCGTGGACAAATTCGCTTAGAAAGTGTTGAATATGATCGATATGCATGGCAAAACTTGGAGATCTTAAACAATTAGAATCCGTGTCATGTACCTGAATGCATGTGTAGGATTGTGTGCGTATTTAGTCTTATTTCGTCTCTTTAGGAGAATGGTTTCCTCGGTAATTTTCATTTCACAAATCACCAATTCCTAGACACGTACGAACTATTGAAATGGTAATTTTGGGTTCGTCGTTGATTAGTATATAGGGACAAAATCGGTCGTAGATATCCGCAACGATTTGTTTTCTTTTTCCGAATATTTTGTTAACCAGACTTAATCTGATGTATGATATAATTCATTTGACACTTGCTGGAGATTAAACCTCGATGATACTCCAACCGAAATACGAAAACATTATAAAGCAGGGGGTAAATAAATACCCAAGAAAGATTTTATATATACATATGTATCATAGACTAGTTAAATATAAATATTGTACTCTATATTCACTTTTTGACATAAGCATATGGTTGACAACATTCAAATAAGGACTGATGATATACATTGTACACGACATCGGTTATTATTATTAATGAATGTAAAGTTTTGGATTTCGTTCAGAACTTAAGAGTACTTTTTCTTTAAAAACTTATTTAAAACAATAATAGCTGTCATTTTGGTGTTGAAAATTTTTGTTGCAAAATTGTGATTTACTATTTCACTGACAGAAAAAAAAAAAAGATTTATAAACTTTTGTTATCAATATCAAATGTGTTAGAAAAACCTACCTCAAGGCTATGAATGAAGCAAAATTATATTATCTTCCCATACAAAAATTGATTTCTATATAATGCGATATATTCAAAAGAATCGAAATCTTTATTTTGATAAAATATTAAACTTAGTTTTAATTTCATCAATGACTATGGTTAAATTTACATACAATACGATCATACTAGTACACTTTTACAACAAAATAAGATTTCCAGATTTAGAGCTAACATTACTGATATGTACTAAATTCTAAGACAATGAAATGGGAACACTTCTCTTGTCAAATTTATAGATAGGAGAGCATGGAGACAAAAACTATTTTCACAGAAAAATTCGCACTTTTCTGTTCTTAGAGTGGTCTGCCCTTAGCTGGAACTACTATACATCTGTCATCAAGTTATTTGCGAAAATGAATTTTATGTAATACAAGAACTGAAACTCGATTTGCTCCTTCCATGTAAATATAACAAACGTTGTGTGAATTGTCATTTATTGGGGCGACAATGTAAAATGATCATTTCAATGTAATACAAATTTTTCTTTTCTCCTCTAGTTCCGTTTTATTGTTTGCATGAACATTACACATTTTCAAGGCTTTATACATGTAGTTGGGTACTTTAGGAATTCCGCACTGGCAATAGCATACTGGTACCCTAGGCTAAAAATAAGATGGATGACGTAATTTACACAAAAATTTAAAAGATTACTTTTGTTGTCCAATAAGTATTTATGTATTACATACATTATATAATTAAAGTTGTTTCGTCTTGCAATTACACGTTCTACGTAACCACAGTTTGTTATGCGGATTTCTGTCAAAATCCGGAGATTTACCAATCAAATCTTAAAACGTACTGCTCTACTTTCAGAGTTTAGAGTCGGCAGGAAGGTTATTCCATCCGCAGCCTGTTTATACGGACCACCTCAGAAAGCTGGGAATAACGCCCCTATGAAATGTTATATGGGAAATTGTAAAGGGAATCACAGTTGCAATGCTGAATATAACATCTGTTGTCCAAGAAGTAGGTTTTTTCCCTTCTTTTTGTTTGATAAGGAGTAGTGATAATGTTGTTTTGATCCTCAGAAAAAATATAGATGGATGGAATAATGCAGACAGATATTTGCACATTGCCCTTTATTTAGTCAATTTTGGTTTAAATATATAATTCTACAGCTCGAGACAGATGTGGGTGCTAGATTTGACTTGCTGCAATTCTAAAGTCTTTCTATCGATCAGGTCAATCTAATATGATGTCATTTTTTTTTTTCAGGACCACAAAATACAAGATGTCGAAAAATGTCTATTGGAAAGTTTTGTGTGATGCATGCGCAGTACGGTTACTACCCACGATGAGAAACGTTAAATAGTTTTTAAGAGTGTAGCGAGCAGTCCCAGTTTGTTTGTTAACTTTTTTATACATGGATTATTAACGTTTGTGCCAAAATGTGACAGAATCCCTACATTTCAAGATTTGTATGCTGTGTTGTTATTAGTAAATAAATCTACAAGAGAACAATTAAATTACACCAATACTTATATTTTATATTAAATTCTAAGCATATATTGTGTAGGTTGTTGCCACCAATGTGTTCTGTCTTTGTACTGAGACCGGCAACCGGGTCCACCCTTTAGGAGACATCAGAATGTGATGACAGTAACTCGTGATCGCAGGAATCTGTCTTCATTTCCAGTTCACACACTGACGTAACATTTTGAAGAATTCCTCGTTGTCGATTTCGGTGACGAGTTTTACATTGCTTGGTTTCCGTAAGATCTTGGTCCAGTCTACCACCATCATGCCGTACGTGTATTCACCTTTGACCTCCACTGTAGCAAACACTTCTTTAGATTCCCTGACAACTGCGGATTCATTAATGACAACTGCCATGGCAAATTCATCACATGGGATGTACCTAGGCCATTCCAATTGATTCATTCTGATTTTTTCAAATGGCTGTTTCTCTATACGTTTCATGAATTCGTTGACTTTAGATGTTCTGCTACGTAGGGTGTCGTAATCCTCCTGAAATGGAAATACATTTTTAAAAATGAAGTTCTCTAATGTATTTTACTTGGTATATCATACAATCTAAAATCACTTCATTCGTGAAAGCTAAAATTTCGCAGGGGAGAAATACCTGGTAAGCAGATGGGAGTTTCGATTTCGTAGTTTAAGTCATTTTATACTTGGGGGGTAGGGGATTTTATAAAGGAACGTGTACATCTGTACCAAACAAATTACCGAAATTTCATGACGTGGACAATTTTTTGCTAGAGAGAAATGTATTTGGTCTGTAAAACACTACTTCCTCTGTTGAAGACTAGTAATCATAACATTTGTACCTTTTCATTTTGCTCTATGTCGATGGCAACAATTATCATTGATTCACAAAATATTTCAAAATAAATTTTATGTTTACAAAACAGTCATATTGGTTTTCTTTCTTGAGATGGTCCAGCGAGAAAGTTTTATTACAAAGAGAAAATGTCCAACAACAAAAAAATTATATTTGGGCATAGCATTTTCTAGATCAGGATAATTATTTCCAAAGTCAAAAAGCACTTATGTGAACACGCCAAAAAAAAAGCTACGTACATGAATTGTGTTATTAGAAAAAATTTGACAGTTGAATGTCAACTCGAACTTTTTGACGCCATCATGCTGGATGTTAGATATGGAAATGCATGAAAATCTAGATGTCCTAGAAAGCATACACTTTAGAATACATTTTGATATAATAAAAGGTTTACATCATCATCTATAGTGAAACAGGCCGTTTCCTTTCCTTAACCAATGCTAATACGAAGACGAGGTTTTACTGGGGGCTTCCACCATATCTAACATCACGGAGTAAAATTACCGTAGCCTATATTTTACTCAATGTTCGTTTAAACTACCAATGGAAATACCCGAACTCCTAACTTGAATGTTTACAAAACATTTTTAACACACACAAGTTACGAAATATATGGCCTCAGGAAAGAATGGATTACTACTACTGTTAAAGGTTGAAAAAACAAATTTATTCCGAAGTACTGCGATAAACCAAATAAATTCAAATTCTTTGAAATAATTACAATTTTAAATTCTATTTATACAAAATATATATGACCTAGTCTGTCCACCTCAGTGTACACCCCAATTAATATTGTACATCTGTACCTATTTATTTACTCTATTTCTATATATACGATGTAATCAGGGCCGTAAATTAACCTTCAATTTGGAGGAGGCAGGAAATTAGGCGGGGGTCTGGGGGCCGCCCAGGTCCCCAGACGCTGAGCACAATTTGTGCACACTGAACACGTTTCGTGCAAAATCCTTGATTCTAGGGCCTTCTAAGATGTTACTTGACTAACTCATTTTAAAAGAAAGATTTGGAATGCTTTTTAAGGGAGGTATCATGTTCTTAGTTATTGGAAACAACATAAATTCTAATGAACTTTAAATTTTAATTTTTTTTGGCTCAAAAGTTGGAGGAGGCAGCTGCCTCCTCCGCCTCCATGTAATTTACGGCCCTGGTAATATTTAATATATATGTACATGTATGTACTTCTGACGTACGTATGTAAAAATCTAGATTGTACCTTACTATACTACTGTTAGTGATCCGAGAGAAGTAAATGAACTTTAACAATGCATTTTTTCTGTCAGGCCAGCCATTTTCTTCCACACATGTCACATACGAAAACAGCGAAATTTTGACCCCTACGAAAATAAGTGTTTTTATGGAGGTTACCCAAGAAAGAGCGTTGTCGTAGCAAAGTTCCATCCCAACAACAGTGACAGGGGCTCGTAGTTGTGTAAGGACAATCCTTGCAGCCTCGGGGTCACAGAAGAAATTAAACTCGCTACAGACTGTCGTGTTTCCTTTGCCTGAAAACAAAAACCCCAATAACATCTAATGAGTGTTACGGGTACTCAGTATATTTGATATGATCTTTCCCCATAGGGATCCGGGTTAGAATATGTCCTCGGTACCCCTTGCTTGTCATAAGAGGCGAGTGAATGGGGCATATGACACCACAAAAACCGAGGACCCGTGTCACAGCAGGTGTGGTACGATAAAGATCCCTCCCTGCTCAAAGACCGTAAGCGCCAAGCATAGGCCTAAATTTTGCAACCTTTCACAGGCAATGGTCACCATATGAGTGAAAGAGTGAAAGATTCTCGAGAGGGACGTTAAACAATATTCAATCAATCAATCATCCAAAGCAACAAATTCAATTGAATTCAGTTCTTTATTGGCACTAAAGCACATGTGAGTGTTGTTAGCCATGTAATATAGAATACATACATACAGTGTTACGTTGTATTATAATTGTAGCATATCTTTGTTTCTAAGGTATAAAGAGTATGTGATATATAAACAAATTTCTTTTGTAGACACAACATTGAGAGGATTCAATAAACAAGACACATGATAATCATACATTTTTGAATACTTTTTTCTGATATGTTTGTATAGAGGATAATCAAGCAAAAATGTTTTCATCTTCAACACTGGTCTTACAATGGTAACTAAATCTTATTTCTCTAGGAATGTCGACAGTATTACAATGTCTACCTGTTTCTATAGATAACCGATGTGCACTTACTGATAAGAGCGCGTGGTTCCTGTGGATATGGTTGTATTTCTAGTTTAATGTACTATAGAATGAGAGTTTTCCACATTGAATGATAAAATATTTTCTAATTCATCAAAGATTTTATTTACAAAGAAACCATGAAGTTTAGAACCAAATATTTTATTTGTTGTACCACAATTGATATTGAACATTCTTTGTAATTGTTTTATAAAGCTTTGCCTACAGTTTTTATTTTTATGGGCTAACTTTGTATCTCCCAAAAATGCATTTTTAAAAACAAGGTTATCATTTAATTTGATTAGATTAAAGATTCATGTCAAAGAATCCGAATCTGCATGGTAACGGACAATCGATGTCCAAATATACAATGTAAGAATTACTGTTCTTGAAACAAATTCAATTGGTCATTCGAGTTCATTAGAGAACATTTCTACTTTCTTTTTCACACGTTGTAAAATGTGATAGGCAATCAGTAACAACAAAAATAGAAAACACTATTAAACATATGACGTCGCGAGCTCAGATTGGCCGCTTAAAGTGGAAGAAGTATAAATTAGCGTTTGCCTGTTTTAAAATACAGATATCACCCACATTGTTCCGTACTTGTAATTCAATACCCGGAAATTGTGCGGTTTTGCTGAATGATTCACGATATGGGATTTCCCAGAGTTTCAATTTTATGTTGAGAATGGCATGGCTTGACGTGTTGGGACAGTGGCTTCTGTTTCTGCAGATTTCCTTGATCATAGGTAAAGTTAATGTCATTTTAGTCTATACACATTGTAAACTGATTGTTTTTTTTAAAGCCTGAACATTCCACAGAGGGACGCTATCTCACTTTACAGTAATTTGTCATTTTGTTATTTTCTGTTTTGTTTTTTGCTACTCCCTTGTAAATTCGAAACTTACAAACTGCATTGGTATTTTACCTTGCATGATCCCATATGATAAATCAATACTATAGTCAATAACCTTCCTGGTGGTGCATGAATACAAATGTTGATTTTTTGAAAAGAATTATGTTTCTCAGGAAATCTACAAATAATTTATTGATTTTTTTTATATTTGGAAGGTATTCAGTGTATGTACAAAAAAAAAAAAAATCAAAAAAAAAAAATCAAAAAAAAAATCGCTCCATACAAATAGATGTACGCTTCAAACATGCTATAAACAATTGTCATGCGAGTATGACAGTAAAGGCAGTTACAAATGAACTTTATGTTTGGGTCATGGGAAATATTGGGAATTATAAAAACTTGGTAATGTTAAATTTATTTGAATACTGTCATACCGACGCATTTGTTTAGTGTTCTTGAAAGTTCATCAACATGTATTTTGTATAAAGAAACTGTTGATCGATTCTGTTTACAAACATGTGTCATGCGAAGAAGAATCAATATTGTATTTTCAAATTTCTGCACATTCTCCGATTGTTGAAAATGGAAGGTACAAAAACCTACCCAGAACCGAACGCAAATGTTCAATTTGCAATACGCAAGATTTCATTTTGTTTTGATGTATGCGGCATTTTTGGATTATTTAAAAAACTTCCCTTTTCAAATTTATACAGTTGTTTAGTGTAGATAACTTTTGAACTACTCAAAAACTGTGTTGATATTCATTAAAAGGTACAAAACAAAGAAATAATGATTTGTTGATGTTCATTTATGATTTATCATTTTCAAGTATCGATATCAAAACTTTGTTTCCCCATCTTCGCCAGCCAAGGGTTTTCGGTCCAATCCGCTCCCCATTTACGGCCCTTGACTAGCGAAGATGATATTATACCTATCGTATTACTGTCGACCCCCCCCCCCCCTCCCCGCCAGTTGCTGTGTGCTGTATATCTTTTGTACTTATGAGCCACAATCAATAATCAATGAACGGACACAAAATGCAAACAACATGATTGATTGATTTTATATTGCTTAACGTCCCTCTTGAAAATATTTCACTCATATGGAAACATTATCATTTCCGGTGAAGGGCTGCAAAATTTAGGCCTATGCTCGGCGCTTACGGTCTTTGAGCAGGGAGGGATCTTTATTGTGCCACACTTGCTGTGACACGGGGCCTCGGTTTTTACGGTCTCATCCAAAGGACTGCCCCATTTAATCGCCTCTTACGACAAGCAAGAGGTACCGAGGACCTATTCTAACCCGGATCCCCACGGGACAACATGATAGAGTTACTACTTGTAAAATAATAATCGTTATAATGATAACTCCAATCATCAGATGCTTTCGATAATCAATAATAAAAGCCTTCAACTTTAATTCTAGAGTCCTGTCCTGATAGAACGTGGAAACACATCAACAGCGACTGCTTTAAGATAATGAGCAGTCCGGAAATTTATGACCAAGCATCATCGTCATGTGAACAGGCGGGGGGAGAACTTCTGCCATATGAAAGTCGTCATATTCTTATGAATCTCAACATCACCTCTCATATATGGTTAGGAAAATCACAGAAGAAGAATGCCACCTCTGACTTCGTATACAGTCATGAGGACGAACAACGAAACATAACATTAACTAAAAAATGTCCACGTGTTCATAACACCACAACAATCACAACTTCTGATTGTAACGAAAAGCTAACCTTTGTTTGTCTAGCAATGGAAGGTTCAAAAGGTAAGCTTATTCGATCTAACCGTGACTGTGCATGTTGCAATGGATCGGAGTTTTCGAAAATGTACTAAAATCTGTTGATTGCTTTCAGGGATTCATATAAAGCTGATGGTCGCCCTAGGGATAGCTGGGGCCATCTTTCTCATTTTTTTTGCGCTTGTGATTTGCAGTGCAAAAAGTCGTTTCGATAGAGAAAAACAAAATCAAGAAATCGTGATCTATGGCAAATACACACATCTACATCAAGATGAGGATGTTAAACTTGAAATAATCAGAGATCACACAGACCACGTGTCTAACAAAACAATTGTAAACGAGGAAGTACAACCAACAGTAGCAACCAATGGCGACATTGTAGAAGAGAGTGTTCGAATAAAAAACGGGAAATTTGTACAATTCTCTTTGCCATCTGCAGAATCCGAGCAAATGATAAACGTTACATGACGCGTAATGAGCTGCTGATGAATGGTGCGATAGCAATCCAAATACAAATCCGGCCGAACATGCCAATGTCCTTAATACTAGTGCATGCTTATATTTGTTGTTATTATGGTTATGTATATTTGTTGATTAAAACAAGAATTTGTCAACAACTTGTTGGGTTTTGTTTATAGTACCGGGAAGATGTTTCACTTCAATCTATCTTGTTTTGAAAAGCCATTGATACACGTGAGTTATATCGATACGTCTTACCATAATAGTTACCGCCCATTATTACACACTGCTGTATGCGCTGACCAAGTGTGGGGTCCATTCTTATAGCAGAGGCTACGTTCGTTAGTGGTCCCAAACAAACTAACGTCAAATTCCCTACAAAATGTGCATAGAACACTAAGTAAGAAAGTTTAACTTACTCTCTATAAAAAACGATATGAGGTATAAAGAAAAAACATCATGCTCTGACAATGGCACATTGTGGACACCTTACGTACTTAATTTGATGAAATTTAAAGCCAGGCCGAATTTGATGCTTACTGCACTCCGATAATTTGTCACTAAGCTTTGAGTGATGCTATCTTAGTAAGAGTGAAATAAAATTCTGAAATTCTACATTATGTAAAAAAAAAAAAAAAAAAAAAAAGCATCTTTGCCGTGTACACCTTTTGATATACCCTTTTCATACTGTCAAAATTGTTTTCACTTTTCTCTAGTCTGTAAAAACAAAATTTAATGACGCTATAACTCTGTATACAAGAATACTGCAGAATAACGTACGTACTAGCCGCTAACCATGATGTGACTATGACTGTGGAATTGAGGGTTTACCAAGATGCATGCACGAATTATAAATTCATTTGAAACTGTTCTTTGTAAATGTGTTTGTAGGGCTCACTGCTCATCATTACAATACGTGTGCAATAGAATGTTAATCTGGGAATGAGAACACTATACCTTCGTTCTCCCGGCAAATCCGCACAATGGCGGTCGAGGCAGGTTCGTCTTTGATTAGAGACTCGTCTACGGGTTCCGGATCCGGAGAATCGCCCAGTCCATCCCAGCCATGGTATGGTTTATCCTCATGCGATCTCTCATTGCCCAGTATACTTGTCTCGCTTCCAACATAGACAGGTATCTGTAATTATAATTACAAAATTATTAAGACCAGTAAAGACACGTGCAGCAGTATATTCTACATCTGTTGATTATAGCAGCTAATGTGAACAGTAGTTTACGTTGACAGATACGGACTCGACAATAGGCATGCAGCATGCTTGGTCAGGTCTTCTTACAGTAAAAATAAAATGCTCTATATGCTGTTGCAGATCTAGACGTGGGTTACAGTTGCAACACCTCATTTGGTTGAAAATTTCTAACAAAGGAAGATCATTTTGTGATATTTTGGGGGTTTCTATCCCTCTTTTAAGGAGGAAAAGATGTCATAGAGACACATGGATCCACCCCTGTATACTAGTATATTTAAATGCATGGTTCTTACGTCTAATCTCTCCGCTACTCGGAGAATGCGGAGGACATTGACGGACACTTGCTTTGGAAGCACATTTCCATGAACAATGGTGATCGCCAGCACCTTCACTTCCGGAGAGCCGAGGGCCATAAATAAAGCTTGGGCATCGTCTATTCCAGCATCGCAGTCGATCAGGATTGATTTCGGCATCGTTCTTTCTCAAAATAGTTCACTACAAACGCAGATTTTGTTACATATTAGTACATATTGATACTCAATTAAAGTGTAGGCGTGGGGTTAAAAAACAAAACAAAAACAAAATAAAGGTCAATCTACCGTTATAACCAACATTTCAAAATTTCCCATCTAGTTCAAATGAACAGCTGTGCAATTGGTTGTTTGTTTGACGCCCCGTCGAGAATTTTCACTCATAAGAACCACAAATAGACCCATGCTTAGCGCTCAGAGCCGTAGCAGTGAGGGGTCTTTAAAGGACACATCTCGTGTTTTTAAACTTTTTAATTTTTTCAGCAAAATTAATTCATTTCATGCCTAAAACTACTTTACATGTGTTTTAAAAGAAACAGTTTGCGTAGTTTTCGAGTTTGATTGCGATGAAATTCAAATCTTGCGATATGCATATTTTCTTCGATATTTTACGCGCCATTATCTGTGACGTCATATGCGACCTCGAGCGAGAAGATTTGAAAACATTTGTTAGCCATTTCATAAACAGATTAGATTTAATTGACAAACAAACAATTATCACATTAACGGCTTGTAAATAACACTGCATTGGGGTGTTGTGTGCCGTTTAAGGGTGTACTTGCTGTCAGTAGAGATGATTTGGACTGTGTTTTTTTCAATTTTCGAAGGAAGGTATGAGGGACAAGACGTGAATATTTTTTGTTGGCACAACGACTTTGCCATAAAAAAAAACCCAGTAGAATTTGTCCCTATACTTTTTCAAACAAGCTCTTGGACAAAGACGTATATAAACTGCGAGAAAATGGTTCTATCGAAGCTTCGCACTGTTACATATAGGCCTACCGCATATACTTTCCGTTCTGCTCTCAAATTCAATACACACTCGCACCAACTGACCTTCACCTTGTAACACCATATAGGCAGAACTTTGCTAGCAGTGTCTACCAACTGGTAGTTTTAAAAAAGAAATTTAAAGATAAAAGATAATAGAACTTTCAATTATAAATAATAAAATATGATATTTCCCAACTTTGAATTGAATTATAATGCTTTCATTTTTTTTTTAAAGGAACGCGTACGTGTTTACAACAACAGCACGCCGCGCTCCCACTTCCTAAGTAACAATGTGTAGATAACAAAAAATAATGATTAATAAAATTGAGCTTGAATAAAATAATTTAAAAGTATTGTGATTTTCACAATAACTTTGATCATTTTTATTATATTTTTTTTCCCGAAATGCACCCGTGACGGTAGGCCTAGTTGTCAATGCTACATGTACGTAATCGTATTATAATTTAGGCCTATCTAACTTCTCCAAAAATAAATTTAATAATAATTGCTCTGTTTATTTTAGGAAAGCAACAACGCTAATTACAGTTGTTTACAGAAATGGCATTACCAAATAGTGTTTAGACAGTGATCCCATGTAAACATTATTTACTCGCAAATTTATGCAGATTTCATACTCGCTTTCCTCGCTACATTTGGGTCGCTATTTGTATGCACTGGTGGCTAAAAGATATAAGACTCGGGAAATTTGTCAACATCGAAATAAATGTTATCCATGGTAAATAAATTAGGCCCCTAAAACCCGAGTTTTAAAAAATATCTAACACTACTATTACAACAAGTTGATCGACGAAGGTCGCATATGACGTCACTGTACCACGTGACTACCTATCTAATTAACTAGGCTTTTTGAAATCGGGGCTTAGATTTAAGTCCATATTGTGGCTAATTATCGCAATACTTCAGTGAACAAACTATTACAATTAATTTCTATAAGCATAAGGAAGACAAAATGCATATAATTCTGTATACTTTGAAAACACGAGATGTGTCCTTTAACATTCCAACGCTTCCCGTGAAACGGGACCTCTAATTTTAAGGTCATCCGAGAGATCCGTGATTCTCACTTCTAAATGTCGAGCGTTTGGCGAATGAGCAATCACAACAGCTATTATTACGTCTGAAGTTGGACGTGGACATGGCACGAGCGGAGCTCGAACTCAAGATCTACCGGTTACGAAGTAAAGCGAACGTTATACCACTGAGCTACCACAACCAGTGCAATTTTGTAAATCAAATGAATTAAATGGAACATAATTTATAGGCGTAATGAAATATTTCCTGACGCTTGTAAACTTTTACATGCACCAGAAATTATGTATGTACATGTATTTGCAGAAAATAAATCATTTATAGATCTATGTGGTTTTCAGAATGTTTAAATGTTCTTTATCAGGGGCCTGTAGCTTCTAAGTATATAACATGAATTAGTGTTAGACCTGAATGCTAATGTAAATTGAACAGTGATATATACAACCCTCCTAATGTCCCATCAAACCGATAAACACATATACACAATTTGAAATGAAATATGAGAGGAAACATATACATGTATTTGCAGTTTTTCGGTCATAAAAATATATCCAATCGAAGTGAATTTCTGTTCGTCGCAGGTTTTGTTTTCTAGTATTTTATTGCATATATTTAATATACATAAGGTTCGAATACAAATTCTAACAGCCTACGAGTCTCGCACCTAAGAATAATTAACTACAATTGTCATAAAGCATATGAATACACAGAACAAATACCATAAGTATACATGTACCATATAGCGTAAAATATATGAAGTTATAAGAAGGCTTGAATTTTGCACAACAATGAAAAGTTTGCTGTTAGTTTCATACCACAAATTGTCGCTGCAGCACCGTTGCGTCTAGAGGTATAGCGTTCGTCCCGCATGCGGTAAGTCGGGGTTCGAATCCCGGCTGCGACAGACCTAAGTCGTTAAAACAGGTAGTGACAGTTCCATCGCCAAACACTCGGCATCAGGTGTGAATATCACGGGTCCTCGGAGATGACCTTAAAAACGGATGTCGCGTGTCACAGTAGGTATGGCATGCTAAAGAACTCTCACTGCTCAATGGCCGTAAGCCCCGAGCATAGGTTTAAATTTGAAGCCCTTCACCGGTCTTGATGACGTCTCTGTATGAGTGAAAAATTCTCAAGAGGGACGTTAAACAAGATACAACCAATCAATCAAATTGTCGCTGCCCCAAGTAAATCCGCATATCAATGATAGATAATCTTGTTTTTCTTGCAATGAAAATCTTTTACAAGCACAAAGAAAATGATATGCATGCATCTTCTCTCATACTAAGCGAATTTTGCCCAGTAGTGTGCGTGGGGTTCAACAGCATGGAAGCCCTGTCTGTCTCTTCATCCCAAGGAGTCCCAAATCCCACTGGCACAAGAAGCTGTATTCCTAGAAGGAAGTCCCTCACACCATTAAGCACCTCTAATTTAATAATATAGTCGATCGATTTTGACATTGTTGACTATAACCAGTCTAAGAAAGTCTTATTTAGTAATGACGATAGGCAGCTGATTTTTAAAAATATGCAAAACCTTCTGCAGGACTTGGAAGTTTAAGTATTCTGAAAGACATATTAAGCCATACGTCCACCAGAAGTCTTTTAGGCCTTTTTCTTTCCATTTATTTCCCAGCCCTCCATGAAGTTTCCAAGAGATGACTTAATTCCGTATCAATTCCCATTGAGGGAACCTGGTAAATTGAGCACCGATTCGATCACTGCTTTTTTGTCGATTCTATGAGAGCCCTTTCAATGAAGATATCCTCCTATGGCTGTAGATTGGATGTGCAGATTTGTTTCACAATGTCTTCACAGTTTTCCCCTTCCCCTCTTTGAGCATCATTTACTCCGTAGAATATTAGATATACTCCCTAGAATATTAAATTCTCTTGCATCGATATAAAGTTAAGTTCATGGATGTCTTCATTTAGTTGATTGTTTATTTTCATTGAGTTGTCAAGCACTGTTTTCAGTTAATTTAAATCACCGATCGTTTTTACAGTGTTTTCCCCCCTGTTATCTTCTAGGGATTTGGTAATAAAGTCTTGACTTTTTTGCACGTCAGCCACCTTTGTACAGAGGTTGTGTATTTCTCGTTTCATGCTCGATAGAGCATTTTCTATTGTAACGAGTTTCTTATTCATTTTTTAAATCTTGAAATCACTGGAGCAAAATTTATGGAGTGTTGGGTGGATTTGTGGTTGCATCGGTGCTTGCATATGCTGCATGCTAGATGCATATAGCTGGTGGTAGGATTCGTTTCCAACATTTACAATATGTTGCCCCGGGTTGTATTTAGTGTTGTTACTTTGACTTGGTGTATTGTTCACATCTTGAGTGAGCTGTAATTGTTGTTGGTCGGCCGCCATCTTTTCTGTGATTTAGTTTTTTGCTTCTTTTCCTTTGGCGCATTGACGGTGGGGGCGACCCCACATTCAAGTGAACCGTGTTTCACTCACAAACAACACCAACAACACAGTTCTATGATAAATCATCCTTGTTTCAACAAACGGGAATGCAAGAAATAACACTGAATGCATCACTGTGAACACAAGTCCACTTCCATGAAGGTCAAATGTTCAATGTGTTTATTTTGTGGCAATAGTTGACTTAAAGTCGACCTATCAGCACAATCAATCAAAAGGTTACAGAATTTAAATGAATTTTATATAACGAAACTACTTACCTTTTTAACACCAAATTACCTTCCGCCTCTAGCGAAGCCCCAGGTACATGTATATTTCACCGTCTCTCTCCGACCGTACACGTAGGATGATGGCCCAAAGGGGTTATATTATTGTGGCATACCTTGACGATTTCTTCTTGTGTGAATCCTCTAAGGATAGATGTGCTAGAGCTTTAGCAACTTTGCCACAACTCCTTAGGAAATTAGTTCCGTGGGGATCCGGGTTAGAAAAAAACCCCTCAGTAACCCTTGCTTGTCGTAAGAGGCAAATAGACGGGCCGGTCCTTCGGATGAAACCACAAAAACCGAGACTCTGTCTCACAGCAGGTGTGGCACGATAAAGACCCCTCCCTGCTCAAAGGCCGTAAGCACCGAGCCTTGGTCTAAATTTTGCAGCCCTTCACTGGCAATGGTGACGTCTCCATATGAGTAAAAGATTCTCGAGAGGGACGTTAAACAATATATGTACAGCCTTAGGAAATTATGGTTCTATATCAAGTGGACGAAAGTACTGGCCCCCAGACAAGTTATAGTTTTCACGTATCAAAATAGATAGATCATGCACGCAATGGAGCTTACCGCAAAACAAGCTCAGTAGGTTGAAAGCTTAGCGCATTTCTGGAGCGTACACGGCCTCCAAGCAGCAGCTTCAATCCCTTGCAGGAAAGCTTGACTGGGCAGCCTCAGTTGTTTATGTCGGAAGCGTATTCCTGCTCCGTATATGATACATGTAGATATGTTCTACAAGTTGCTGCACAATGGTTACAGCTCATCGCTGGGCATCTTAATGGTATAACCACAAGGTAATGTTTTCTTTCAGAGCCATGCTTCAGTTACTAGCATTGATAAGTGTTCCTCTAAGAACACCACACTCATAAAATGTCTGAGAAGCCTGATCTGGCTTTCCGCGATTTATAATCTCTGCTTTGGTACATAATATTTGCCGGATAAATACAATACAGAAATAGATTTCTTGTCTCGTTTGCATGAAAACCATATCTTTCTTCATGCACTGCTCCACTCAAAACAGTTGCCCTGCTGGGGGTCTTATGCTGCTTGCTGGTCTTACCTTTTATTCTTATCTCTTCAGACACGGCCTCAACCTGCATAACAGCCTTGGACTCGGGGACACAATAGTTCCCGTGTACAGGTGTATAATGTTTTGGGCGACTTCACGAAGAGGACTTAATGCCTCATACCTACAGTTTTATTTGACCCTCTGAATATCTCATTAGTACCCATTTCACCAGCACACTTAGGTCGATTCGTGGCCCTCCATTTCTTTCGGTTGTCATTAAATTCTATCCGTAACTACAGTAGATATATAGGTGCCGTCTGGCTCTTACATCTGAAGTCTGGGTTCCATACGTCTCATTATATTACTATCATGCTCAAGGGCACTAAACGTCTACTGGGGACCTCTGCAAAGGTCAAGCTACCTATTATGTCTAAGATCCTCCACGAGGTCTTCAATACACTTGACTTGCGCAATCCCGAACTCTTGGTCTTGGGCGACGTGCCTTGTGGGTTTCTTCTGTCTCTCTAGGAAGTCTAACCTTTAGCACCTTCACGAGATCCATCTAAACATTTGTCTAGGTCTAATATCGAGTATTCCTGTAAGGGAGCTGTTTAACCTGCAACACACTCTCTCCCCAACCCATTCTGTCTCTTGCTACCATCTTACCCAATCTATTTGCATCTTCTTACTCCGATTATGGTGCTGGTCGTCTCCATCTCTGCTCTTGCTGTAAATTGCTTCATTTGAAACCTTTTCGGGAATATTTTCAGTTGTTAGATTTTGTAACAATCTAAATGTACTGAATTTTTTCAATGTCCAAATCCGACATGAAATCACTGAAAAATTGGTGTATGTTTACTCTAAAGATTTAATTAGTATGTTCCCCATGAGTTACGTGATATTTGAATTTACACATTGTTTATTTTTGTATTACTTCTGACCTACATATTACATATACCATGCACTGACCTGTTCAAAATTTATTTATCTCTTCCTCGCGGGTACCTTTGTAGTTATGGTTTGAGAGAATAAACTGAATTGGCACCAAGGATGTAAAAGATGAAGACAACAAACCGTAACCAATCTTATAATCCTACATGTATATGAATAAAACAAAATTAAGAGCAGGTCAAAAGATGGACCTCTGGATACACCCGTAGTGAGTTCTCTGTCTTGATTAGGTAAACAGATTAATCAATAAATCCATTGTCCAAATCAATATAAAACAAACTGCCTAGTATAATTTCTATAAAACACGTCAGCTGATATCAGACCCAATGACAGTTTGTATATTTGTAAACAAGGTCATTATATAACGTGAAACTTTCAGGGAAAATGGAATTAGGGGTACACTAACACTTCTGAAATAAAAACTGATTTGAAATAAAAATTAATTTGAGGAATATTATGAGGTGATACTAGTGTAAATAAATCTTTGTTTGGCATATATATGGTAATAGCTAAAGATCTGCAAAACTCGGGGGTGGGGTGTGGGTGGGGTGAGGGTATTTCTGAACTACATATCCACCCGTTTTCTGCCGATGATTCAGGTGCTATGTTGTCAAATAATTTCTAACATACATCCCCATTACACCAAAGTCAAGACGTACCTTGAATGGTTTCAAAATCCCAACAGAAAACTCGCACATGGCGTAGCCTTAATATGTTCCTCTGTATACGTGGTCATGTTAGGTTTCTAGTCAAATCACTGGATGTGTAAATAGATGTTTAGCTGTTGTGTGACTTCGTATACAGACACCTGTTGACCTTTGATAATACTATCACCCTCTAAATACGAGTACGTGTCGGATATGATAAGTACTGTTTTCTACAATCACTGGGGTCAATGTGATGTCTGCAACCGCAGCTGCAGACATCCTAATTAATATGGATGAGGCTAAGTTAGCTGAAAATTATTTTTGTTAATTTTGTAATCATAAATGATTATTTTATCGTATTCACTTATACGTTATTAGGTATAGAAATAATATACTGCAGCTTTTTCATACTTTAATCCCTAAATGAAGAAATCCAGTATACAAAATAAAAAGATTACCTAGGTGATGCAGAGCGTTTGGTGATTGAACTTTAATGACCTTCCGCACGCGCGGCGAACGCTCTACCTCTAGACCACCGCGTGCAATGTATCCGTATTTGATTCAATGTATCCGCATTTGATTCAATGTATAAGCTTGACCATACATTTTTACCATTCATTTCTATGAAAAGTAGTGGGGGGGGGGGGGGGGTTGTTGTTACCAAATACATATTGAGTGCATGTATACACATAAAACAGAAAATGGTGATTAAAAAGGGGAACACCCTCTCCCCGATTCTACGTGCTTGTATATGTTTATTGCTATTTATACAAAACTTTATTCTTGATACAAATAAGATATAAAGAAAATTAAAACCATGCACTATAAGGAGTGAGGGTTCACTATATTGTTGGTTTTAGGATATGACCACCCTTCCCCTGGGGGGGGGGGAATACTCACCAGAGGTGGATCCAGGAATTGCGGTTAGGGGGGGGGGGGGCACTTTATGAGGCAGGGGGTCTGGGGCCCAGGGGGCGAAGCCCCTGGAAGCTCCTGGATTTTACAGATTTTATAGTGCTTGAAATATGTCTCCTATTTAATCATTTGTAATATTTCTATCATTCTTATGAGGTGAAATTAATAAAATGACGCAAATTGTAAGGGTTTTTCGAAAAAATTAAGTTGGCTCAATAAAGTAATTCAAGAAATCAAAAGATTTTGTCATTTATTTCTCCGGGAGTGAAAGAAGTTATTGCTTCTTTTATCGTTTAGTACATTTTTATAAACAAGATACCACGATTTACCTTAAATTTGAAAATTCTAAGGGTCGCCCCCCCCCCCCCCCTAAATCCGCCACTGCTCACTATAACAAATGAAGAACATAGGGTGAAGTCTCACCATTGTTGTTTGGGGGGGGATCAGTATATAGCCAGTCTTCCCCTTCCCGGAGAAGGGGGGGGAGGGGGGGGGAGGGAGAGGAAAATCTAACTTTATAACATCAGCAATTTCTGGATATGAATTTCTTGCTTATGCAGAGATGAAACCCGCTCTTCAGAAAATCGATCAACATAGAATATGAAGGGAAAAAATGCACGTACATAATGTGGGTACTCACCAAAACCTATGTTTGTTTTTTTCCATCTCGAACTCCGCTAAACATATCTCTGGTTTTATAGAAAAACAGAATCAGTTGCCGCTTATATATTCTTTCGTTTTAAGTAAATATGAGAGCATGGCCAGTAAGTACTTTCGAGAGGAAATCAGATGCGTTTTGTTGTTGTTGTTTTATTTTTATCTTTTACATCCCCCCTCCCCCAAAAATTATAAAAAATAAAAAAGATATACTGCGCCCCCTCCACACTTGTTGTTTGTTGTAGTAGTAATGAATGGTAAAAATGTAAGGTAGGAATTATGAATTGAACATGTATTGAAGGACGCTTGAGTACCTTTCTGAAGTCATATTCTTCGACGGCTACCCCCTGTTTGACTCTTTCTTTGTAAAACGATACCAAGTACCTTGAAACTGCTGGGTTCTCTCTCTCTCTCTCTCTCTCTCTCTCTCTCTCGTAAAAATGGTCTCTTTTTCATGATGAGAAGGGGGTCGAATTTCATCGCGGAAGTCGTCATTGGGCAAATTCCTCAGTTATACTGACCAGTTTCGACTACTTGTAAAGACTTAGATCTACAAACATTCTAGACGACCATGATAACATTCTTCTATCTTATTATATCTCCTTTTCCCAGAAGGGAGGGGGGCATATTGTTTAAAGTGTGAATTCTTCTTCTTCTACAAAGTTCGTCCGGGCCGTAACTTTTTTGTCTTTTGACATAGGCCCTTTTGGTATGTGGATATACCATGCGAAGACAGTGTGTCACGTATAATTTTTTATGACCTTTGGCCTTGACCTTTTATGTAAATGTCAATTAAAGGTCTTTGTTATTTGGTATATGGCCATTAATATGGGTATACCGTGATAAGACAGTGTGTCGCATTCCATTTTTGATGACCATTGACCTTTTATATATTTTCTCTTTTGACATAGGCCTTTGATAAGACAGCGGAGTCCTGCGTGCCAATTTTGATGACCTTTGACCTTTGTGATACTAACATGGATACTTGCTTTTCTTATAAGCAATAGAAAAACTTAAATAAAATGTTTTCTTGATAATTCCATGAGAGGGGTACCTGCATGTCTACCTCCCAACTTCGACTGATAAACGGTGGTTCGAGATAATATTAGATTTTGCAAAAGCTTCCTAAATTTTTGTGGTAATTTTCATTTTAAAAAGTTTATACACATAACCTCTATGGGAGCTATAAATTTCACTAGACCGTTTGTTTTACAACAGTAGTAATTCATTTGCCATTGAAAGATTGATATAGGCCTAGAGTAATCTTTTTATTCCCAAGGAGAAAATTTAATACGGGGAAAATTAAGTATATGCTACAACACTGGGACAAAGTTGTAATAACTATAAAGAGAAGAAAGATCGACATTTGCCCACCGTACGTGATAATTGACACCCCCATCAATAAAGTCCGTTGACGGATTTAGAGGGGTGCGGGGCATACGATACTCCCTTCTGTTGAATTAACCATTTTTATAAAAAAAAAAAAAAAAAAATCCATCTTCGGGCTCTTCGACCACACACACCCCTGTTTTGGGCGGAAAAGCTGCTCCCCCCCCCCCCCGAAAATATTTCAGGATCCACCCGTGAAGTCTATATTCTAAGTAGACTATAGTCATATATATCACTATATTTTTTCCTTTTTTCACAAATTACCTACTGAATCACCTGTGTGTATTCATGTTTAAATATGGCACTTAATCTTTTAAAAAATAGATATATAGGCCTAATACATATTTCTGAAGAAATATGGGTATTTTGGGGTGAAAAGCCTGAACGAAAATTATCTTAAAAACGTAAACATCCGGTGTCTCCAGCAACTGCTTGTTACAGTTGTTTTCAATCTAATGGATTTATCACAATTTGCAGCTCACTTTATCACTGTAATCCAAAGACTCATGGAAGAGCATTTTTAATCAAGGTTTACCCAACGTTTAATAATAGTGCACATGTCCGGTACAAAGACCGGCGTGTTTGTGGTTGCTCGCCAGATTAGGCGGACTTTGGACTTCATGAGCTACAACATGTCACTGCTGAAGTGCGGAGTGTTTTTTGCGTTAGGGAGTTTTTTGTCTTACTACCTGGGCCTCTCCTGTGCCCTGACCACCCTGATTGTGTTTTTGGTTTACCTGGTGACAGGGGGATGGCGCTTTACGTGGGTTGTAATCAACACCTTCTCCAGAGATATGAAGTGAGTGACATTAACACACTGAACGCATATTCTAATTAACTCATGAAAGTTTCTTATGTTTTAAAACTTTTCAATGACAAAATAACTTTAAGATTTTGATAACAAAAATTTCATAGGGGTAATGATTTTTTATTTTAAACCACTGCTAGTCCATTCTTTTTCTTATTTTGACATGTTTTACAGGGCTCTTCAAGTTTTGATAAAACTCAGACTTGATACAAAGAAATATATTGCTAATGATACCACAATAGCAGAACTGTTCTCTAAGACGGCAGCAAAATACCCAAATAAAGACTGCATATTGTTTGAGAAGCAAAGATGGACATTCAAGGATGTGGAGATTTATGTGAATCGAGTAGCCAATTACTTCCAAGAGGAGGGATACCAGAAGGGAGATGTTGTAGCTTTATTGATGGAGAACCGTCCAGAATATATCTGTTTCTGGCTTGGTCTGTCAAAAATAGGAGTCGTAGCAGCACTGATAAATTATAACCTTAGAAACCAGCCCCTGGCACACTCCATTATTGCAGCTGAATCCAAGGGCATTGTGTTCGCAGGGGAGATGTCAGGTGGTATGTAAGGAGAAACTATGCATGTTTACAAATTTATTTCAATTTCATTTTTATTTTGACCCTTTTACTGTTTTTACTTCTTTTTTTTCAGCTTTGGAAGAAATAATGCATAGTTTATCAAGAGATATAAAGTTGTATTGCATAGGAAGTCTAGCTACCTCAGGACTTTCACCTATTTATATAGATCCAATTCTAGAGAAAAGCCCAGATTTTCCTCCCAGGAAAGTCAAAATCAAGTTTACAGGTATGAAAGTTTTGCCATGACATTCAACATGTTCAAGGAGAATGGCTCATGTATGATCTGCATTTGGTAGTATTTTTTATTTGGGTTCATAATGTTTTCTTGTCATAAACAAGTGGTCTAGCAATCTAATTAAAATCAGATCTCCTCTAACCGTTACACTGGACAGTGTAGATTGGTGGTCTAGAAGCGATGGTTTTTGTCCACATTGAAAGTTTTAGGTTTTAAGGGTTTGTTGAGGAAAATGACAATATTCAGCCCTGTTTAAGAAAGATAACTCTTTAAATTCATAATGATTTTGAGTCAAATTAATTGTCAATTCATTGAAATGATTTACTATTGCTTTTCATAAGGTATAATTGTGGACATCAAATTGATAAAACACATTATAGAATTAATAATAATAATAATAATAATATTTATTTATATAGCGCCCTATATGACTATAAATAACCACTCTAAAGCGCTGCACACAATAAAAATGATACAGCATGTTATAAACGTAGTAAAAGGAAATTATAATAGCACTAAGACAGATAATATCAAAACAATGCTAGAAAAACATCAATAATGTGAAGTAAAATTACTAAAATCTAAAACATGATGTGCATGAAGAAAGTTCCACACCGTACAATTAAATGCTATAAAATACAATAATTGAAATAAATATACAATTATACACTTGAAAAAGTCATGTTAAAATGATGGTAAAGAAACCATAAAGATTTAACCACCTATAATACTAATAATATGCAAGTCTAAAAAGATGTGTTTTTAAATGTTTTTTAAAAGTGTTCATTGGAATTATTGTACATGGATAAGTATATTCAGATGGACTCTTGCTCTACCTGGTATTTTCATTTTGTGTGAAATTTTGTTACTTTCTTTTCAGACAAACTTTTTTATGTATTTACATCGGGAACAACAGGTCTTCCAAAGGCAGCCATTATTAGTCATTCCAGGTAAAATAATTCTGAAACCAAAATTGTCCTGAAGAGGGGGTGGGGGGAGTGAGGGTGTTATGATACAACGAAAGTATATTGGAAATGCATTTAAACAAACACTAGATGTTTTCTAGGATGATTTAAACTATAAACTGATATAAAGTATGACTGAATCTTAGATTGATTGAATATTGTTTAACGTCCCTCTTGAGAATATTTCACTCATATGGAGACATCACCACTGCTGGTGAAGGACTGCAAAATTCAGGCCTATGCTCGGTGCTTACGGCCTTTGAGCAGGGAGGGATCTTTATCATGCCACACCTGTTGTGACATACGACCTTGGTTTTTGCGGTCTCATCAGAAGGACTGCTCCATTTAGTCGCCTCTTTATGTGAGTACTTGAGTAGAGTACAAAAGTGAAGGTTTCAGGAATCTAAAAATAAAAATTTAGTTTCAAAGTTCTAATATATTTCACATCACTCTACTAATCTTTTAGGTTTAACTACATGTCTGTGGCTGTGAACCAGTTTATGAACCTCACTGAACAGGATGTACTGTATGATTGTCTGCCGCTTTATCACACTGCTGGGGGAGTGGTGGGTGTGGGTCAGATGATCACCGCAGGAACAGCTCTGGTTATCAAGAGGAAATTCTCTGCGAGCCGATTTTGGGATGACTGTGTTGAATACAAGTGTACAGTAAGTTAGTCCTACAGATACAGATGAAATGTGCAGACCTTGCCAATTCACACCTCCTTCCCATTGCAGGAAGATTCCCCTCAAGTTTGTTGATTTCTCATGGTGTAGCTCTCCTGCTGTTTGCCCCCTTACAATTTGAATTGCCATACTTACACATGTGTATTTCTTTACTTTAACATCACCAATTATTAGCTGACGAATAAACCAGTTTCTATAATTTCTTGTTAATTTTATGTAATTGATTTATATAAATTTTACGTAAACATGAGAGGCCCTTTGGCAGAATCAGAATTCTCAGTTTTCATTTGTAGTTGATTTATGTAGGTTTTAAAATTCTTTCATAATAAAGCACTCATGATTTTATGATCTCAATAATATATTTGCCAAATTAACCACTTGTGTAAAATAAGGAGTCTACAGTATTTAGCATAGTTTTGAGCACCTGTATTTTTGCTGTACAGGCAGGGCAGTACATTGGAGAAATATGTCGGTACCTTTTGGCTCAGCCTGTAAAGCTATCAGAGACACAGCACAAGGTCAGGGTCATGTTTGGGAATGGTCTGAAGCCACAAATCTGGGGGGACTTTCAAAAGAGATTTGGAGTTGCCCAGATGGGAGAATTCTATGGGGCCACAGAAGGAAACTGCAATACAAGTAAGTGGATTGTTTAGAATTAAATGTACCCTGTCCCACTGTACATGTATAATGAAATTGTAATGATGAACAGCAGAATTGTGTTAGTAAGTGGATTGTTTAGAATTAAATGTACCCTGTCCCACTGTACATGTATAATGAAATTGTAATGATGAACAGCAGAATTGTGTTAGTAAGTGGATTGTTTAGAATTAAATGTACCCTGTCCCACTGTACATGTATAATGAAATTGTAATGATGAACAGCAGAATTGTGTTTCTTGGCAATATTGACTGTTTTTACTGAAGTTTCACTATAAATGATTAATTTTTATTTCAATTTACATATATCTGCGCTAATCTCGTGAATCTGAAGAAAAAAATCCCATGGAAATGTAAAAGTTCTCTGCTTGAAAATTTTGTTTTGGAACATTTTATGACAATTTAACAAAAATTCAAATTGTTTCTGGCTTTTAGTTAACCCAGACAACACTGTCGGAGCTGTAGGCTTTACGACAATGATTGCACCCTTCTTGTACCCCATCACACTGATCAAAATAGATGAGAGAACAGGGGAGCATGTCAGAGACAGGAATGGCGTGTGTGTTAGGGCCAAACCAGGTAAAACCAAAATGAAATATATCTGTTTTCCATTTCACTCCCCCAAAAATTAGGTAAGGTAGGTAGGTAAAACATTTTATTTTATTAAAAAAATTTATTCGGCGTCTTAGTTTTTGATATGCTTTTTAAAGGTCATCTACATTACAACTACTTTTCAAACATTTTGAAGATCAATAGTAGTCAAAATGTAAATCAGAGAAATTCTAACACAAAAAGAAAAAGAATTCTGGTTTGAAAATTCCAGAGTTTTATTTTGTATATATGTATCATCAATAAAATATTTAGGGTTCGCAGCAGAAACATAAGTAGGGGCAAGAAATCAGAAACACACATATATATTTTATTTTGACCTAATCAGGTTTTTTCAGTGACATAAACAAATGATGAACAGAGGAGTGAAACCAACAGTAGATCATAGAACCAAATCACAGTACATCAGTGTAGTAGTAGATCATATCAAATCACAGTACATCAGTGTAGTAGTAGATCATATCAAATCACAGTACATCAGTGTAGTAGTCAAATCACAGTACATCAGTGTAGTAGTCAAATCACAGTACATCAGTGTAGTAGTCAAATCACAGTACATCAGTGTAGTAGTCAAATCACAGTACATCAGTGTAGTAGTAGATCATATCAAATCACAGTACATCAGTGTAGTAGTAGATCATATCAAATCACAGTACATCAGTGTAGTAGTAGATCATATCAAATCACAGTACATCAGTGTAGTAGTCAAATCACAGTACATCAGTGTAGTAGTCAAATCACAGTACATCAGTGTAGTAGTCAAATCACAGTACATCGGTGTAGTAGTAGATCATATCAAATCACAGTACATCAGTGTAGTAGTCAAATCACAGTACATCAGTGTAGTAGTCAAATCACAGTACATCAGTGTAGTAGTAGATCATATCAAATCACAGTACATCAGTGTAGTAGTAGATCATATCAAATCACAGTACATCAGTGTAGTAGTCAAATCACAGTACATCAGTGTAGTAGTAGATCATATCAAATCACAGTACATCAGTGTAGTAGTAGATCATATCAAATCACAGTACATCAGTGTAGTAGTCAAATCACAGTACATCAGTGTAGTAATAGATCATATCAAATCACAGTACATCAGTGTAGTAATATATCATATCAAATCACAGTACATCAGTGTAGTAATAGATCATATCAAATCACAGTACATCAGTGTAGTAGTAGATCATACCAAATCACAGTACATCAGTGTAGTAGTAGATCATATCAAATCACAGTACATCAGTGTAGTAGTCAAATCACAGTACATCAGTGTAGTAGTCAAATCACAGTACATCAGTGTAGTAGTCAAATCACAGTACATCAGTGTAGTAGTCAAATCACAGTACATCAGTGTAGTAGTAGATCATATCAAATCACAGTACATCAGTGTAGTAGTCAAATCACAGTACATCAGTGTAGTAGTCAAATCACAGTACATCAGTGTAGTAATAGATCATATCAAATCACAGTACATCAGTGTAGTAGTCAAATCACAGTACATCAGTGTAGTAGTCAAATCACAGTACATCAGTGTAGTAGTAGATCATACCAAATCACAGTACATCAGTGTAGTAATAGATCATATCAAATCACAGTACATCAGTGTAGTA
Organism: Ostrea edulis; assembly: GCF_947568905.1. NCBI lineage: Eukaryota > Metazoa > Mollusca > Bivalvia > Ostreida > Ostreidae > Ostrea > Ostrea edulis. The sequence continues at coordinate 101,259,362 of NC_079165.1, read as the reverse complement.
GTAGATCATATCAAATCACAGTACATCAGTGTAGTAGTAGATCATATCAAATCACAGTACATCAGTGTAGTAGTCAAATCACAGTACATCAGTGTAGTAATAGATCATATCAAATCACAGTACATCAGTGTAGTAGTAGATCATATCAAATCACAGTACATCAGTGTAGTAGTAGATCATATCAAATCACAGTACATCAGTGTAGTAGTAGATCATATCAAATCACAGTACATCAGTGTAGTAGTCAAATCACAGTACATCAGTGTAGTAGTCAAATCACAGTACATCAGTGTAGTAGTCAAATCACAGTACATCAGTGTAGTAGTCAAATCACAGTACATCAGTGTAGTAGTCAAATCACAGTACATCAGTGTAGTAGTCAAATCACAGTACATCAGTGTAGTAGTAGATCATATCAAATCACAGTACATCAGTGTAGTAATAGATCATATCAAATCACAGTACATCAGTGTAGTAGTAGATCATATCAAATCACAGTACATCAGTGTAGTAATAGATCATATCAAATCACAGTACATCAGTGTAGTAGTCAAATCACAGTACATCAGTGTAGTAGTCAAATCACAGTACATCAGTGTAGTAGTAGATCATATCAAATCACAGTACATCAGTGTAGTAGTCAAATCACAGTACATCAGTGTAGTAGTAGATCATATCAAATCACAGTACATCAGTGTAGTAGTCAAATCACAGTACATCAGTGTAGTAGTAGATCATATCAAATCACAGTACATCAGTATAGTAGTAGATCATATCAAATCACAGTACATCAGTGTAGTAGTAGATCATATCAAATCACAGTACATCAGTGTAGTAGTCAAATCACAGTACATCAGTGTAGTAGTCAAATCACAGTACATCAGTGTAGTAGTAGATCATATCAAATCACAGTACATCAGTGTAGTAGTAGATCATATCAAATCACAGTACATCAGTGTAGTAGTAGATCATATCAAATCACAGTACATCAGTGTAGTAATAGATCATATCAAATCACAGTACATCAGTGTAGTAGTCAAATCACAGTACATCAGTGTAGTAGTCAAATCACAGTACATCAGTGTAGTAGTCAAATCACAGTACATCAGTGTAGTAGTAGATCATATCAAATCACAGTACATCAGTGTAGTAGTCAAATCACAGTACATCAGTGTAGTAGTCAAATCACAGTACATCAGTGTAGTAGTCAAATCACAGTACATCAGTGTAGTAATAGATCATATCAAATCACAGTACATCAGTGTAGTAGTAGATCATAGAACCAAATCACAGTACATCAGTGTAGTAGTCAAATCACAGTACATCAGTGTAGTAGTAGATCATATCAAATCACAGTACATCAGTGTAGTAGTAGATCATATCAAATCACAGTACATCAGTGTAGTAGTAGATCATATCAAATCACAGTACATCAGTGTAGTAATAGATCATATCAAATCACAGTACATCAGTGTAGTAGTAGATCATATCAAATCACAGTACATCAGTGTAGTAGTAGAACATTGAAATTCTGGGATGACATTTAACACTTTACATTGGCTGATATACATTTTGAATGAATGGTAGAAGTGTAGCAATACTGTACTGTTGAATCTGGTGCTGCTGCCTTTTAATATTTGGAAGACCATGTTCCTGTTGGTATACATGTACTGCAGATGCATCCACATTATCAGTCAAATTGAGCACTGGGGTAGACTTAGCAATGGCAGATTTATTTTCTATGCTTTTTAAATTATGCTGCCCTCTAGCTGCAGAACTGTAACTTTCTGTGAAAAAATTGGGATAGACCTGATCCATCTGTTTTATCATAGAGATCTCTGCAGCTTATCCCCCCCCCCCTCCAGTATTTGATGAATTTTGGCATTCAAATGAATAAATTCTTAAACAATGCGGATTACAGATCTGCACAAAGTAGTATATAGTGAATACTTATATCTGGAGTCCTAGGTTTGATTTTCAGTCCATCCATCCATTTTCTTTCTTACTACTTTTCATCTATATATGCTGACTGTTATTTTGATAATGTTATGTAATATCAACAAAGATCTAATGTAGTTGTATATGAAATGACTGGAGTGTTTCCATCCGACACTTTTATTGCAGGAGAACCTGGAGAATTAGTGGGTAAAATCGTGAAAGGTGACGCCCTGCGGGAATTTGATGGATACGTCAATAAACAAGCCACGGACAAGAAAGTGTGTCCTGATGTATTTAAAAAGGGAGACATCGCATTTCTAACAGGTAGAAATCTCAATATGGTATTAGCACTCCAACAGATTTTCAGTTTTAATGGATTTAGAGGTTTTTAGTTTACTGGTTCACATTGACTGATTCATTACGTTCGATGTCTGCTCCTATATTTTCAGGCGATATTCTGATGATGGATGAGTTTGGCTATTTCTATTTCCGTGACAGAACGGGTGACACGTTCCGCTGGAAGGGTGAGAACGTGTCCACGTCCGAGGTGGAAGCTGTAATTAGTAACATTATCAAACTGAACGATGCCGTGGTTTACGGGGTGGAGGTCCCAGGTAAATGACTCTGGTAGATTTGTATACAAAAAGATCAATAAAGTTTCTACATGTAAATACAGTAAACACAGTCATAGCAATCCTCCAGGGCCAGCAAAAACTGTGTATCATAACCAAACTTCATTATACAATAAAACACAGTTATAGCAATCCTCCAGGGCCCGCAAAAAACTGTTTATTATAACTAAACTTCATTATACAGTAAAACACAGTTATAGCAGTCCTCCAGGGCCCGCAAAAAACTGTTTATTATAACCAAACTTCATTATACAGTAAAACACAGTTATAGCAATCCTCCAGGGCCCGCAAAAAACTGTTTATTATAACCAAACTTCATTATACAGTAAAACACAGTCATAGCAATCCTCCAGGGCCCGCAAAAAACTGTTTATCATAACCAAACTTCACTAAAGCTGATAAAAATCTTGTGGTTTTTTTCTCATAGGGGAATGAATATCACTTTACAATACAATAAATTGTAATTCATTTTAAGTGGGTTTGTTAGACGTGTGTTTTGGCTTTAAAACATGAAAAATTGTATCAAATTGATTTTGTTGACAAGTGTGTCAAAAACAGAAACATATCATCTTCAATCTTGAGATTTTATTGTAAGCTCAACTTTTGGTGTAGAAGATGTTACATCTTTATTTGATAGTTGCTTATGGTATTAATTGAAGTAAAACATCTTCGGAAAGTCTTGATCAATCGATTTTATAGATGATATAGGTAAATCAGGAAAAGGGATATGAAGTTGTACTAGAAATCTGCAAGGAAAGCATAATAATTTTAGTGGTAAGAATATGAAATAACAATACATGAAATCTCTCTGTTTACTTTAGGATTGGAAGGAAGAGCGGGAATGGCAGCCATTGTGGATGAGCACAATTTATTAGATCTGGATCACCTCAACTCTTCTCTGCAAAAGTCACTGCCAGGTTATGCTAGACCCTTGTTTATCAGAATCAAGAAATCTGTCGATACAACAGGTGCGTTTTAATGCTTTACATAGATAGGTTTTATCGTATGAGAAGAATATCAAGCATGGATTAATGTTCTGTGGTAATTCAAAATACCTGAAGAGAAATATGTTGTTAATGTAGAGGTAAACTTCTTCATTTGGATGAAGATTCAGAGAGAAATGTCACTTCTTTAATTCTGAAATGTTGCAATGATGTTTGTGTTATGGTTAACTAGAGTGGCTGAAGAACATGTCTGGCTTGGATTTCTCTAAAAAAATCTCAAACTTGAGTTTTTGTGTTATATGAGCAGTCAAAATTTTAACAAAATCTCAGACTTACTGTAAGTCCAAGTTTCGATTTAAGTTTCTTTCGAGAAATCCAGGCCTGCTATGACTTTGAACAGCATCAAGTGCAACACATTTCCAGAAACTTTCAGGAAGAATTGAAAAATTTACTATTGTGTAATACATGTGAAATGTGACCTAAACCCAGAGACAGGCAGATCTCTGATAAAGTGGTGCTGACACAATGTATTTCTATTGTTGTATTGCCTATTCAAATTTATATACCTTGTTTTATATAGGTACTTTCAAATTGAAGAAAGTGGATTTGCGGAAGGAAGGCTTCAATCCTAGTGTTGTAAAAGACCCTCTGTTTTGTTTGATATCAGGAAAATATGAACCCATAACAGAACAAGTGTACCGTGACATTTGCAGTGGGAAGGTCAGGCTCTAGTCAGTGCTTCTCTTTATTGACAGAATACACAGACATTGGTAGTATGTGTGTAAGAATTTGATACTCACAATCAGGAAGTACTTTTATTCAGTACAGAAACAAACTCTTGTGTTATTATACATGTATTTGATGGAATAAGATACATATTAATGAAAAAGTTTTGTGAAACATTCAATTTTGTCAGTATTTATCACTCCTAACATCAATCTTAAAGTAGACTTTTAATTCAGATAAAGAGGAGGAAAGAAAATGAAGTGTCTGCTATATTTACAGTGTATAATGTCTAATTGTGTGAGGAATTTTCCCATATCTTAAGTGTTCCATGTTAGGTTTGTTTCCTTCCTCAATGTCTTTAATGAAAGCCTCCACTATATCACAGATTTATTTCCTCATCACAATACATGCAATTGTTTTAAAAACATTGAAAACCAATGTCAATTTTTACAATGTTGTAGACAAAGAAGTAAACACTTATATGTGTTGGTAGATGTTTTCTCTGCAAAATTTTCATTTGAGCCATGTTATTGGAGGGTAAATTGAGATATTTTTAAAGGGACTGGTTCACGATTTTTGATAAAAATATTTTTCATTTTTGATGTTAAACATTAGAAATATAACTCATTTAATGTTGACAGCCAAAATTTTGACCTTCTGAATGCAAGAATGAAAGCAATATTTTAGCCTTAAAAATGTGTTATGTAAACAAAGACTCGAGTCTTTTTATGTAAACAAACAAACAAGTGAAATATTGATTTTGTAATATAATGCATCTTAATTTTGCATAGTCACTAATTTTAACTTTTAGATGACACATTTCACCTCAAAAATGCTTGAAATATGAAAGATATGATAATACTTTGATTGATATCCATTTCTTTTGAAAATTTCGTAAACAATAGCATACTGCAATCTTTGTTTACAAAACAAATAATAAACTCACTAGAATGAGTTTCAGTGATGATGTATAACCTTAATTTTCATGTGAAATCTTTCAAACACATTAGACAGTAGATTTTGTTCATTAAAAGGGAAAAACAAAATTTTGGGTAAAATCGTGAATCAGTCCCTTTAAGTCACTGTTTAGTGAAGGGTTGTAATGTGTGTAATGAGTCAGTTGTGAGTGTGATTGTTCATTGGTGTATTGACCTCAACAAGCAGAGATGTTTGTAATTTCAAATAAACACTTTAACCTGAGCTTGCTCTTTTGGTTTTGGTAACTGATGTGGGTTACTCGATGGATTAAGTGAGCAGTCAAACTTCCTATCAGTCAGAAATGGAGCTTGGTCTTTTGGTTTTGGTAACTGATGTGGGTTACTCGATGGATTAAGTGAGCAGTCAAACTTCCTATCAGTCTGGAGCCAACACTGTACCTGTTGATGCATCGTAATTTTGAAAAGAAGAATTCCTTCTTGAACCAGGGCATCAAAACTTTATTATACCCCACACAACAAAGTTGCGAAGGATGTAATGTTGTTGGCCAGTCTGTCAGTCCCTTTCTTGTCGGCGCAACTCCTCTGAGACCGCTCAACAGAATTTCGTGAAACTTTGTAGTTAATAAGGACACACCACAGGCACTCAATGTTTTAAATACAATGTATCTATAATGAAAAAATTGTCTTCCTGTTAACATAACCAAAATTGCCTTTTCCTCAACCTCAACCCTCAAATCAAATCCTTGAGGTTTCCTTAACTGAGATTTTCCTCAATTCGCCGCCACCAAACAGTCAGGAGTACCTCAGTTGAGGCTGAAAATTCACACTCAACTCAGTTGAGAAAGTACACGATTAATTTCTTGTCAGCATTTCCTACGAGACCACTCAACAGAATTTTGTGAAAGTTGTAGTTAATAAAGACACACTGTGTAGATGTGCATATTCCCAGGAAATTCTGATTCTAAAAAATTTCTGGGAGTTTTGTCCCTTTTGAATTTATGGATAGCATTACCATTCATTATGTGAGGCATTGTCAAGCAATGTTGGAGCGTGGGGATATGTGAGCTTGCTCACTTTTGCTTTCACTGTTTATGTGGTAGGACTAAAAACCTTGAAATTTACTGGCTATTATACTTCTAATGACCCATTTTCCAGTTGCAAAATGAAACAAATCATTAGGATGTTCAATTTTCAAAGAGATGACAACTTTTCTTCTGAGAACCTGTTGGAATTCCGAGTCTGGTTGAGATGTTTAACATGACATCTTTGAGTGCCTATGATCTTCTTGGAAATTAGTGTGAAATACAAATGTATCTAATATTTGCTGACATTTTTCTTTATAAGCTCATGGGAAAACACATTAAAAACAATTTGTTAACAGTCATCCCTAGTAAATTATCCAAAGTAGACCCTTACCCGAAAGTTTATGCTCTATACAGACATTAACTTTGCCTTAGATATTGAATTTGAAAAATCAGTATTTCTAAAAGCGTAACCAGTGATTCTTGAGAAGAAGATATTTATAGAAAAAGTGAAATGTATTCTTAGGAAAATTGAACTTCCAGCATGGCCTCAACCTGACCCCAGGGTCATAGTTTAAACAAACTTGATCCACAAAATATGTCTGTACACTTAGGAAAATTGAACTTCCAGCATGGCCTCGACCTGACCCCAGGGCCATAGTTTGAACAAACTTGATCCACAGAATATGTCTACATGCACCTGTTTGATTTCCTCAATTCCTGTTATCCGTATTATAATATAATAATAATACTAAGACTTATATAGCGCCCTAATCAATTAAAATTCTCTTAAAGTGCTTTACATAAAAAGCATACAATTCAAAGGAAAAACAACAATGTCCTACATAAAAAATGATGGTACATGCATATGATTGTAATACACTTTAAAACAGTTTGTAGTATTAAAACTTTTGATTCCCATACTGTCCACAAAAGGTAAATGTTTGATTAATCTGATTCTACACTGCATGAGGAAGCTTGCATATCATTTTGACAAATTCCCAAGATCTATTAATTACTAAGCCTTGTTGTGACCTCACAAGTCTTACTGAGTAAGGTTGAAAAATACTTGAATCCATACCAAATCATAGGATTCTTGTATACTTGAGGTTTTTAAAGAAATGTCCTTTATATTCCTGGTAAAAACTTTTATAAACCCATTATTTTGTGGTCCTGTCCTGACCCCAGAGATCTTCATATGCAACATTGTCAACATATCCCAGAAGATACAATTGTGGCCCTAGGGGGCATGGTATGGATAGATTGAATTATTCACTACTTGATGATGTTTGCGTATTATTTTCACAAACTATATCCCTCTGCTTCTCAATAAGAAAGTGTTGAGAAATGTATATTCCTACTAAAACTCCATGCCCTGAATGTGGCCTATTCTGACCCTTGGGTTAATCAGTTATAATTTCAACAAACTTGATTCTAACTAAACCATATTGCACAATAGTCTAACAAAATGCCTTTCCTGATTCCTTCCGTTAATTTATTATATACAATAGACCGGTCAAATGGGTTAGATTGCTGGAGACTAGATAACTTAGTTGGTAATGCACCTGACTAGAGATTCAGGGGGCCCAGGTTCGAATCCCGATCTGGTATTGCATTTTCCTTCTTGTTAACTTTGGTGCCATAGACCAGCCCCTAGCTGGAAATGACAGGTGAATTTGAAAATGCCTGCCAGGGGATAAAGGTCATGTGTTGCTGTCTTAAAGAGTCAAGGCAGTTAAGGAGGGAGGAATGTGGTGGTCAGATAGGTTGATCACCAGTGGGCAGATAGCTCAGTTGGTAGAGTACCTGACTGGAGATTCAGGGGCCCCAGGTTCGAATCCTGGTCTGTTACATTTTTTCCCTTTCTGTGACATATATGCATATGTCTATGTAAATTTTAAATCCCTATTGTGGCCCTGGGATCATTATTTGCACAATCTTGGATCTGAATTATAAATGTATTAGGAAGTTTTCATGTAGCTTTTGATATTTTGGGACAGTTCTGGAGAAGTCCATAGAAACATCCTACCCTATTTCTTCCATTACCTCCCCTTGTAAGGGACATAACTCTTTCTTTAATCAAATTTGAATCCTATTTACAAGGACACTTTTTGGCAAGTTTGGTTGAAATTGCAGGCTAAGTGTACAGTTGAAAAGATGACGAAAATGTGAAATTTACACCAAACATACAAAGATGCCTGCCAAAACTTGGATCTGAAAGTACCGTATCAAACTGCATTGCAAAATAACACCTATTTAAGTCAAGACACACAGCACCTATGCCAGTGACTGCCATAAAAGATTTCGAATCAATAGCACAGTGTAAATAAGCAGGATACTCAGAAATATTATTCACAACTTTAATGACAAAGGAAATATATATATTTCTACATTTGAAGGGCATATAAATACTTAGCATTTACAGAATTTTTACAACACAATGATTAATTACCATAAATCAAAAAGGATTTCAAGTCAACAATTAATGTACAACATGTAGTAATTTGATCTTTTCTTTATATATCTAATACAATGTCAAGTACACACATCCATTATGAACCTGCATTTTATGGATTATACCATGTGCTTTGTTGGTAAATACAATCTTTACTATATTCAAGAAGGTTTGTATACATGTAGGCTCAGCCTGCTCATTCTTAAGCCTTAGTATGTTTAACAAAATAAAATATTGTTTGAACAGAACTTCCTCTCTTTTTATATATATATATATATTGAAATATCTGAGAGTTTGAGATATCTTTAAAAAATTAGAATATATAAAGAAAATGTAGTTGGGACTACTTTGATTAAAATATATAAAGAAAATGTGGTTGGGACTTCTAAACTCACTTCGACATATCCATAGTATTGGAGATATCAATGTTCAACTGTAATAATATAGAGGATACATGTATATATACAAACCCAGCATCTACAAGATTAATGGAAGAGTCTGGAGAAGCTGGTAAAAGCATTATTTCCAAGCTAACAAAATCTATCCATCGTCAATATAGTAGTTTAAAATTAAAAATAAGCGATAAACAAGACAAGTTTAAAAGTGATTTCAACAATGAAAAGAAATATATTAGGAAAACCGAAACAAATTAAAACAAAAATCTGTCTACCCTGGGGTCAAAGTTCTGACAAAAAATTACCAAAATCGATAAAGATTTGAATAGTAGGACAGAGAATGCAGGCAAGACAGTAATATCCAGTAGGAAATGGTAATTTGATATCTCACATATGAATTGTACATCAACCAAGATTTACATGCTATAACTAGAAATGCAGTGGTTAAGGAATTAAGGTGAAACCAATTTTTCTATACAGAATTTGTAGTTGGGAATTTTTTTTTTAGATCATCTGTTATGCAAGTGGTACAGATGGTAGTGTAGATTCATGGGGTAATGAGGCCGAAATTAAAGCAGCAGAAGATCATTATGAGTGTGACATTTTTACTGCACTTGAACTTAATGGTGATAATCAAAGGCTGAAATTTCCATCAATGGGATGCAATCATGAACAAAAGTTGTCAAGACAACATAACTCGCCTGGAAGCATGCCTCTACTTACCCTATCCCCCTTAGTTCAAAAGATATAGCCAAGGTTAAAAGTTTTCGAAAAGTTGGTCAAAGTCCAAGGTCACTAGGTCAAAAGTCTAATAAAAGTCCTGGTCACGAGGAATCTATATGTGAAATATCAAAGGCCTATCCCCCTTGGTTCAAATGATAGCCATGGTGAAAAGTTTTGAAAAGTACATTGTATGTGCAAGTTGAAAGTAAAGATCACTGGATCTAAGTTTTAAGAACTTGTGCCCAGTCCTTTTGTCTTTAATAAAATATATTTAATTCAACTAGGCCACAAGTCTTGGTACTAAATGAAAGACCTGGTCATGAGGCATCTATATGTGAAGTATCAAACCCCCTTGATTTAAATGATAGCCCAGGTAAAAGTTTTCCCCTCCATACGTGACACTAACACTGGGTTCACGACAATAGATCTATGGACATTCATCCTGGCGAGCTAAAACACTTTTTTGCTTAATTTGTTCTTCAAACCATTTCAATGTAGTCAAAACCTGGATACACCACTCATGCAATTGTAATTTATCCAAACATGTAGTACAAAATAATTCTTCTTCATCACAAAAATTTGACGTTAATGACAAGGTAGATTCAGAGAAAAATGCAGGCAAACAAGATGTTTGTGTAGAAGCTATCCCAATGACATCAAAGAAGATCTTAAACTTGTATCCTAAAAAAAACCTTACAGATACTTAATTAAATCTACTTAGCAAAGGTCCAAAACTGTTTCTACAAGGAAAATCATAGATTTTACATGACTGCTGGCTAATCTGCAAACCTAAGAGCAAAGAGTTCAATCTACTGCAAGAATATTTTTTTGATAAAGAAAAATGGGAGAATTTTGAGAATGGAAAGATGCAGTCTAACAACTAGGGGTCGAGAGTAGTCATCATGGAAGCAGAAAAACATCGTTTATTTAAAGTGGAACACCCTTACTAATAATGCCAAAATTAAATCCTCACTCAAATTTCTTCTTACACGGTATGTAAATCAAGTTGAAAATGAAAGCATGACAAGGTTGAAACAGACAATGTATTGAAGATGATGAATTCCCTCTGGAAAACAACTTTTTGTTTAATCACAAACACTATGGCCAAACTGAAGGGATGGCAATATAGGGTCTAAGCTGAGAAAGGATTATGCATGCATATACATGAGGGAATGGGATACAATTTGAGGTAAATGTGAAAAAGAACCATTTTTGCATCTTGGCTAAATTGATGGCATTTTTGGAATCTGGGGAGGGACTAATTTTCATTAGCTGGGACATACATGTATACAGCAACCCTACTGAAAAACATACATGTATGTACCTAAAAAAAAAACCCACTCCAGACATCTGGACACTACCAAAACATCCACTCCAAATGGCTCCCCATCCTACATAATATTTTGAGAAAACTTAAATATAAATGTATTCTTCACAAATCAGAAAAATTACCTGGTGAGTATAATGACAGATGGAATTGCATTTCAAAAAGACAATGACTTGCATTTGCATACATTAGAAATATTATAGGTTTTTTGAAGAGTAGAAATTTGGGGCCAAGAAATACTTTATGCAAATATGTCAAAAATATTGACAATCTTGATGACAACTGTAATTAAATTTTACCAAGTCAAAATCATGTGATTTACGTAACATTCAGTAAACTTTGCAACAAATTTGTATATGTCGAAGAGTCAGCTAAGAAGTCACACTGTACATGAGACATGTTTGGAATTTATCTTTTATAATGACCTTGTGGTAATTCGTTTTATTCAAATTTACATACTCTGATGACTTTTCTAGTAAAGGCATTGGAAAGCTATACAATGATGTTGCTTATTGTAAAACCAGGAATTACAGGGGGATAATACAGCACACAATTTGTCAATGAAATATACACGAGTTAAAATTCGTAAAAATTGCATCATTCTTAAATGTTTCGGCTTTATCTCCATAACCTTATGGGGCTAGCGATCTTTTTATCATTTATAAGTTTCATTCCCTTATATCAAAACATCATACAGCAAAACGTGCTTATAGTGAACTGCTGGGGATGAGCAATTTTGATTCATTATAATAGTACTACGTTGTATCATCCAATAAGTTCATAATATGTTTTAAAACTACAGAGAATGAAAATCACTTCACTGTAAGCAGGAATTCATAATACACATGTTTACTGTAACTATGTTTTACTGTGTATGTAGTGTTAAGAGTAAAAAGCTAAAAATCTTTAAGGTTTACAGACAACTGATGGACTCTGACCAAAATAGGTAACTCAGGTGACAAAAATATTACTTAAACTGATACCATACTTGTAGTACGATGAAGAATGAAGGAAGAAATATAAGACATATGTAACTGTGGCATTAAGTCAAATATTTTTTGCTGTATGAGAATCAAAACGGTCTTGTGCATCACCACTAGGAGATAAGCAAAGTCCAAAGATGACTTTAAACAGTAAAGTGAACTGTACTAATTATTATAATCACAATTGAATCAAAACGGTCTTGTGCATCACCACTAGAAGATAAGCAAAGTCCAAAGATGACTTTAAACAGTAAAGTGAACTGTACGTACTAATTAATATAATCACAATTGCATGGGTACAATGAATATTCCAGTCTTCATTTCTTATTAGGAGCAAGATATTGTTGCTCAGCTTCAATTTTCATTATGAATGTTTTCTCGGCAAATGGGACAAACAGCTTTCCTCTGAAAAGAAAAAAAATCACATATTATAGATATTTTTTAAGTAGAACATATGACAACAATTTCTTTCCAACTAACTCCGAGAGTGTATGGAATAATTTTAAAAAAAAAAGAATTAATAATGGATGTGTTCAAATGAGCAGTACTGTAACCAATTTCGTACCTCCTCAGTGATATCGCATAAGATGTAAACATCACAGGATAAAATATTTTTAAAAATTCTTAGTATTAACCTTTAACCATTTTTCGATGCAGTCTTTATGAAATCTGTGATTGCAGGACAGAGATGTGATCATTTCTCCATCACTGAAGTCCGAGATACAGATACGACACTCATTTACAGCATTTGTGTCTGCAGTGCTAGACTGGAATTCTGTAGTAGACAGAGACTGTAGGGCTTCCTCACTAATCCCACTGCCCTTTGCATCTCCAATCCTCTCAGCCAACTCCCACAATGCCTACATAAATTCATTTATTACATCATTAATGATTACAAATACACAGTCCATTTAAAGCGAAGTGACTCTTTTTTTTCTTCTCATACAAACATATTGTAAAACCGTTTCATTTCATACTTGAATGTAAAAATACATGTCTTATTTTACATTAAAACTTCACAAAACTTGAGCAGCATCATGAAAATTAATATGATAATTCTATAGCTAATTAATTATCCTGATTATAATTATATACACCGTAATGTGGGGTGCATTTTATAATTGATAATTAAGTCCACACAGCAAACACAATGCTACATCATTTCTTCTTAATATGACCAACCACAACGTTACCTGGCTTTTAAAAATATTTTTAATAATATTGAATCCATACCTCATAATCACTTAAATCAACATTGTTCTGCATAAGATGAGGTGGCATCATTTGACCTTCCTGAAATGAACACAATATTTACACTGTAATAACTTTCCACGCACAAATTATTACATAAATGTATGACACAACACTGTTACAGCATTTAATTTCATATAAAACAATATTATCATAATGTATTACCATTCCAAGAATTGTCTGTAACAAAAGAAGTCCTTCCGGAAGACCTGCAAGATGAAATGAAAAAGCTGACACTACTGGACAGGAAAAGTAACCAGATTTTTTTTTGCTGATTAATACTAAATAATTATTGCATGCTTCTCTCAATTTACAAAATTTTACACTACACATATACTGTATAGTGGTTTTTTTTTAGCGGAGTGATAAATTTGGCTTATTTTAGCAGTTAGATAACTTTCCGCCAAAATTTCACTAGCCAAATAGGCATCAAATACACAATTTCCGAGATATCAGCTGTTTTTTATGGAGGTATGTTCAGTATTCTGTTGAAAGCTTGGGTGGGCACAAGATGTATACTTATATTATAGACTGACAAATGTAAATAAGGATAAAAGTTCTGAAAGCATAAATTTTGTTTATATCAGCAGTTGGTATACATTAATCTGATCACATCAATAATAATTTCTTTGAATTAGGCCATTAAATTAAATATAAAATTATTTATTTCCTCTTCTACATGAGTGATATTTTTATCAAAGAAAGGTGGTGATTATCGATTTTTGCTTGACCTATTTTGTTATCAAATACTCATAAACTTAAAAATAAGTCGAAAGTACTAGCAGGAACTGATCGTTGATTATTATGTGATAGTTTTGGATTTTATTCTTTTAAATTATATATATATATATATATATATATATATATATACAAAGGAGTTTGGTACAACTGCCCAAATTAATGTCTATTGCAGCCAGCACTCACTACCTCAATCAGTGTCTAGAATGTGGTACAACCAGCACTCACTACCTCAGTGTCTAAGAGTCTGGTACAACCAGCACTCACTATATCAGTGTCTACAGTCTGGTACAACCAGCACTCACTACCTCAATCAGTGTCTAGAATGTGGTACAACCAGCACTCGCTAGCTCAGTGTCTAGAATGTGGTACAACCAGCACTCACTACCTCAATCAGTGTCTAGAATGTGGTACAACCAGCACTCACTATCTCAATGTCTACAGTCTGGTACAACCAGCACTCACTATCTCAGTGTCTAAGAGTCTGGTACAACCAGCACTCACTACCTCAGTGTCTAAGAGTCTGGTACAACCAGCACTCACTATATCAGTGTCTAAGAGTCTGGTTCAGCCTGTACTCAAACATTTACTGAGCATAAACTTTTATATGGTAGTGCTTCTCTATGGCATTCAAAAAGCTATAAACATGGAATTCCAAAAGAATGAAGAATCCTACACTGGAATTTTGTTTCAAAATATTGAATCAGATGTGTATAGTTCGTCCTTCAATGTCGATGACCATGGCTTCACCTCTGCTAATTTCTGTGTTGAGTGTTGTCTGTTCAAAATTTGGATAATATACAGGTGTATTTATAACTTTTATGTTACTGTGGAATTTTTTTTATACTAACGATGCAACTGGAATGGGGTCCGATGTCGAATGACCTGGTTTGCATAGGGATCATGCATTTGCAGGTGTGGATGGCTTCTCTGGAAAAATAACATAGATTCATGGAAAGTCCAAATACTGAACTTTGGTTTACATATTATAGGTTTGTCTGCAACAGTCTTCCAATAACTAAAAATTACTAATTACTCACTAGACTCCCTTCTGATGGGGGTGTTAGTCAAGAAATAAAGAAAATAGGATGGGTTGTTTAAAAATCTTTTCTGAAACATTGGGATTGAGATCAAGGAATTATGTGAGTTTCCTTCTGTAGTTTAGATACAAATTTGTTCAAAGAATAAATTCTGGGGTCATGGATGGGAAAAAAGCTGCATTTTAAAAACTTAAGCGAAGAATAAGATGAAAAGAAATGTTACACAAAGGACCATCAGTAATACTATGTTTAATTAACCTACCAATTTGTAAGTATATTCATACATTATACATGGTATTGGTATAAAGTTTTAGCATAGATTCAACTTTGTTTAAATCATGGACCCAGGAACTACAATAGGGTTTCCATAATCATGATAATTAAAGAGGAATGCAATGAAATTTTGAAAAATGTCTTTCCACATCAATTCATAAGGTAAAATATATCAAATTCATAATGCAAGTTTTGCTTATAGGGTTTTAACCATGACCTCCTACATCATAAGGGACTAAAAAATTCACATGAAGAATCTGAATAACATAGCTATAATTTGTCTAATTAATGCATAAGCAGACTCACTTGATGTTTATTCAAGTTCATTAGAATTGGTTTTTTGAGTGAAGTAGGAGCTCAAAGTTTTATATATATATATATATATATATATATATTTCATATATAACTTTGAGCTCCTACTTCACTCAAAAAACCAATTCTAATGAACTTGAATAAACATCAAGTGATATATATATAAACAAAACAAAAGAACTCTTGACAAAATCTTCTCAGAAACAATGCTACAATTTGTCCAATGAATACAGAAACATCATTATCTATAGTGTATATTCAATTTTAAAGGTCATATGAAACGATATCCTGAAGAAATAGAGTTATGCATGGAAATTCATTAATCAAGGTTTATTAAACAATAATTCATTTTTAAATTTTTTTATTTAATGCATTAAAACATCATAACAGCTGATCAAATGTACTCTATCACGAACATGAGTTTTGATGATCGCAGCTTATCTCCCTTGCTGATGACGTCAAAAACAACTAGGCCTGGTATAACTATAGAAAAATGCCACAGTGTGCTGCATTTAATCATTGTACATGTGCTATATGTAGGTCGTAGAAGAGGGTGCATAAGTACCTCTTCCTAAGGGATACTAGATTTAGAAGAAAAAATATATATCGGTATACAAAATCTCCGACACAATGGATTTGTTGCCATGAACACTGCATTTCAGTACATCCGTCGGTAGCCAAACAATGTGGACACAAATAGATCAATTTAAAATCAGACGCTGTGCGAATCATTTCTTATTTTCCAAAGATTGAGACAAATCAAAATATAAATTAAAAGTCAACCGCTTAGTTAAAGCAAATATACTGAAACTATGTATGACTAAATTACACAACGGTTAGTGATCATTTATGGAGCGCCAAATTAACATAAACTCAAATAATTGAAGATATCTTCAATTATTTGAAAATATCATCAATTCATTTGATGCGCGCAACAATTGAATTAAAGATCTCTTCAAATAATTAATGATATCTTCAATTCTGATTTATTGCGCGCATTAATTGAATTGATGATAGCATTAATTCTTCAGTCGAATTGATGCACGCTTTAATTGCATTAATGATATCTTCAAATGAATTAATGATATCAACAATTGAATTAATGCGCGCTACAATTCAATTGAAGAGAGCAATAATTGATATAATGCGCACATTAAATCAATTGATGAGAGCAATAATTGAATTGATGCGCGCATTAATTCATTTGATGAGAGCAATAATTGATTTAATGCGCGCATTAATTCAATTATTGCTCTCTTCAATTGAATTAATGATATCTTTAATTCATTTGAAGAGAGCAATAATTCTTTTAGAGAGAGCAACTATATAATTAAAGATATCTTCAATTCAACATATCCACAATTGAATTAATATCTTTAATTGAATTGTTGCTCTCTTTAAAAGAATTGATGCACGCATTAATTCCTTATACAAAAGCATTGTAAATGATTTAAAGATATCTTCAATTGAATTAAAGAGATCATCAAATTATTTATACCGAGCTCTAAATTAATTATTGCGAGTAATATTTCTACTAAATTGATGTTCTCATCAAATGAATTGAAGAGAGCAATAATTGAATTAATGCGCTCATCAAATCTATTATTGATCTCATTAATTCAATTGATGAGCGCATTAATTCAATTGATGAGAGCAATAATTGAATTGAAGCACGCATTAATTCATTTGATGAGAGCAATAATTGATTTAATGCACGCATTAATTCAATTAAAGAGAGCAATAATTGAATTGATGATATCTTCAAATAATTGAAGATATCTTCAATTATTTGAGTTTATGTTAATTTGGCGCTCCATAATCATAGTAATTACAAAAACACATTCCATTAATGAACGTGAACTTTGAATAAATCTACTCGATAAAATTTTATTCTTTTTTCATATATCTACATTACAAACTCTATCAGTCAACGATATTCGTATAGATTCATGTTTATTAGGACTATACAGAGTTTCTAGTATCCCAAAAGTGTGTAGTTTTTATTTTATTATCAATTGTAAAATTCAGTTGAATCAAAATTGTAAATAAACCTTTCATTCTGAAATTCAAAAAGAAAATTATGAAGTATCATTCAGAAATTATGATTTATATCCCATATACTATATCAGTACTGATAACTAAACATGCTTATTAAAAAGTTTTTTTTCCATTAAATAATATTTGAACAGCGGGGATGTAAAGTGAGAAAGTAAATACCTGCTATAGAATTAAACGCAAGCAATTTTTATATACATGTATATACTTACAATTGAAAAATATAGAAGCACCCTCTCCCATTAAAAACAACGATTTGTGAATTTTATACTTAAATTTGGACACACGAGGAAACACTAGCTGATTATGAAGAACCGTGCGCCAGTACAACAGATGACATCCATGATACATTTGCCACATTTAGGGTACTCTACACGTACCAGAACATTTTAACGATATTTCAATATTGTGGTTATTCGTATCCCGTGGGGATCTGGGTTAGAATAGGTCCTCAGTACCCCTTTGATTGTCGAAAGAGGCAGTCCTTCGGATGAGACAGCAAAAGCCGAGGTCCCGTGTCACAGCAGGTGTGGCACGAGAAAGATCCCTCCCTGCTCAATGACCATAAGCGCCGAGCAAAGGCTTTTTGCAGCCCTTCACTGGCAGTGGTGACGTCTCCATATAAGTGAAATATTCTCGGGTGGGGTGTAAAACATTCAATCAATCGTATATAAAAAGGAAAATGGGATTACCATTACAGATTTTATGTACACAAGTTCATACGACTACTAATCTTTTTAAAACAAGAGGCCCAGGGGCCTTATAGGTCACCTGAGTATCATGTAACAACCTTCCAATATTTGAATTAGGTTTGTGTTTAAATATAAGAATTTCACTTTTGGATGGAAGAAACATTGAATAGCTATGTGGTCAGCCCTGCCTTTGCACCAGAACCCCTGACCCAGGGGCCATAAATTTCAGTTTTGAATGAAGCATCCTTGATCATCATTATCATACTATTAGTTTGTCTACTTAATACCCAGCAGCAGAGGAGAAGATTTTCAAAGAAATAAAATGCATTTTCACTATATGATCAATAGGGCCCCACCCTAATACCAGAACCCCTGACCCAGGGGCCATGAATTTCACAATTTTGAAAGAGGCATCCTTGCTCATCATAACCATGCTATTGGTTTGTCTACTTAATACCCAAGGACAGAGAAGAAGATTTTCAAAGAAATAATGCATTTTCACTATATGACTTATAGAGCCCCACCCTAGCACCAGAACCCCTGATCCAGGGGCCATGAATTTCACAATTTTTAACAAGAGGTACTGTGAGCAATGCTCACTAAGAATACCCCCCGCTTACCCCAATCTCCCAAAGGGTGTTGGTAATAGGTATAAACTACCTCTTTTCTGAGTGTTGCTACTTCGATGTCCAGTACGCATGACCTTTGACCCCAAAATTGATAGGGAACATCTTCATCCCATGGGTAGTCCATATGTATGATATGGTGACTGTAGGTGGAAAGGATAACGCTTTAGAGCCCGGAAACCATATTGCTACTTCAATGTCCAGTGCACTTGACCTTTGACCTTTTGACCCCAAAATCGATAGGGATCATCTTCATCCCATGGGTAGTCCATATATATGATATGGTGACTGTAGGTGGAAAGGATAACGCTTTAGAGCCCGGAAACCATATTGCTACTTCAATGTCCAGTGCACTTGACCTTTGACCTTTAGACCCCAAAATCGATAGGGAACATCGTCATCCCATGGGTAGTCCATATGTTTGATATGGTGACTGTAGGTGGAAAGGATAACGCTTTAGAGCCCGGAAACCATATTGCTACTTCAATGTCCAGTGCGCTTGACCTTTGACCTTTAGACCCCAAAATCGATAGGGAACATCGTCATCCCATGGGTAGTCCATATGTTTGATATGGTGACTGTAGGTGGAAAGGATAACGCTTTAGAGCCCGGAAACCATATTGCTACTTCAATGTCCAGTGCGCTTGACCTTTGACCTTTTGACCCCAAAATCGATAGGGAACATCTTCATCCTATGGGTAGTCCATATATATGATATGGTGACTGTAGGTGGAAAGGATAACACTTTAGAGCCCGGAAACCATATTGCTACTTCGATGACCAGTGTGCTTGACCTTTGACCTTTTGACCCCAAAATCGATAGGGAACATCTTCATCCCATGGGTAGTCCATATATATGATATGGTGACGGTAGGTGGAAAGGATAATGCTTTAGAGCCCGGAAACCATTGCGTCTACAGACGGACGGACAACCCGATTCCAGTATACCCCCCCCCCCCCCCCACAACTTGTTGCGGGGGGTATAAAGAGGCATCCTTGCTCATCATTACCATGCTATTAGTTTGTCTACTTCATACCCAGAGACAGAGAAGAAGATTTTCAAAGAATTTCTACACTTTCACTATATGACCAATAGAGCCCCACCCTAACACAAGAACCCCTGCCCCAGGGGCCATGAATTTCACAATTTTGGTAGAGGGCTCAACACTCATTATAATTATGCCCACAGTTTGGCTTCTTGATGTCCAGGAGTAAAGAAGAAGAATTTTTAAAATTACACTCATTTTGATGGTTTTTGCCCCACCCCTCAGGCCCCAGGGGGGCAGGGACCACGAATTTCACAATTTTTGTTCCCCTCCACCCACAGATGCTATATGCCAAAATTGGTTGAAATTGGTTCAGGGGTTTCAGAGAAGAAGCTGAAAATGTTCAAATGTTAACGCACGACGAACGACGACGGACAAAAACAGATAGTAATAGGTCACCTGAATGAATTCAGGTGACCTAATTATAGTTAAACATCAGTATCTGATGGCATGGAGTCTTGAAACCCACAGGCATCTGATGTATTATGGACAGTACTACCCCCCCCCCTTCTGATTATTATTGTTATTTTTTTTTTTTTTTGCGGCAATAGTTTCCCCAATTTCGATTTATGTAATCGTTTGACTTTCCCACTTTTTGTAAGATATAATAGAGATAGGCCTTCTACCGGCTTTATTATTACCGGTAGAAGGCAAATCTCTAAAGGTTACAAAAAGTGGGAAAGGATTACATAAATCGAAATTTGCATGGGATAGACAAGGAATCCAAACATTTTGGAGGAGAAATTATCCCCGGAAAAAAAGGGGGTAGTAGTGGCCATACTTCAGGTGCCTGTGCAGTGTCAACTTCTTCAATATCATCCTCTGTTGAAGAATGTTATTTGCTTGCTGTGCATCATTCCTGACTGTTTTAAACTGATATGGTTGAACCACAAAATCGGGCAATTCGTCAGAAAACAGAAATTAGTCCATATCCATTAAATGCAGTGAGATATTTCGTTGAACAAAACGGTAGGCTTACACTATTTTCATTGCGTTGTTTTCATCGATGGGTCGTTGTGACGTCACAAACACACAGAATCAAGAACGATAAGCGGGTAACAAATTCATTCTATGTACAAGTTTACAGCTTTATTTTTTATCAATCCAAAGACAATTTTTTTTTTTTATTAAATGCTATTTGACCTTCATTTATACCCATCTTCATGTTTTTAAAGTAAAATACCACTGTTGGAAATCGTTTCATATGACCTTTAATCAAATATTGACCCCAAGCTTTAATAGTATAATGAGATATAACAATGAGCCCAAAGTTTATATTAAGATTTTCTCCTGAACATGTTTAAGAACCAGACAGCCCTGTAAGTCTTTTCTTTCAGAAGGTGCATTTATCCACTGTTACCTGTTGCAGTTCTCTGTCAAGGAAGGAATTTCTTTCTGCTCGTATCAAATTATTCTTCTCATCTTCTTCCTCTTGCATTCTTAGAAAAGATAAACTACATTATATTAGTTGTGAGTATAACCCCTTTCAACAAATGCAAATAGCGCCATAACAATGATACTGACATAACAATGATACTGACATAACAATGATACTGATATAAGACTGTTATGATTTAGTGCCATATTCATGATATAAGAATCTTTTATGTTTGTTTTGTTTCTATATGTTCCTTTATGACCCATTTGAGAATTTTTCACCTTCAGTAACATTTGCTAAAGTACGTGTCATGTATTTTTTGACCTATGCAGGGCTTCAAGCTAACTTTTTATGTCACCAGTGAGTCCAGCCGGACTGATGGGGTATAATTTCAACAGTTTTCCAGAAATAATTAAACATATTTCATTAATGTTATTAAAATGAACTTTAACTCAATATACCCCAGACAATGTGGGATTTATATTTCCAAATCAGATATCTACAGATCGAAGCATGCCAAATGTGTGTATAAGATTTCATAAATATATTTTCCTAAAGGATGCTTTAGAAAATTAACCAGTCCCATCGGACTGACTAAAACAAAGGTATGTCAGTCTGCCAGACTTTTAACCAGTCACAGACTGACGGGCATATGTTAATTTCGAGTCCTGGCCTATGTATAAAACATGAGTATCATCACTATTACTTTTGGCTCTTTATGTCAATGATTTTGAAATAAATTATGTCAATAACAATTGTTCATGTATTGAATTACAATTCATTAACAGTTTTCTATTAATGTATAATTCTGATTACAGGGTAATTATCTCAGGCACTAGATGTGTTCCAGTGAGTTGTAAAACTCAAGGACAGCAAATAATTGAATTGAATGAAATAAGCTCGAACATAAACTTCAAGGTCATTGCAGTGTGGGGATTCTTTTATCACACTGATGCCTAACGTCACACAGGAGGACCTCCGTTATCAATCAATTATAAGGTCATATATCCATAGATATATGTTGTTATCAGTTGTTATGCTAGCCACTTGGTGAAGGAACATTCACTACATATGTTAAATGTCTTAACATGATTTTAGCAAACTTGAATCTGCACTCTGTCAGGAAGCTTTCGTGTAAATTTCCTCTTTGCTGGCCCAGTAGTTTTTTTTAGAAGATTTCTAAAGATTTTCCCTATATATTTGTATGTAAAACTTTGATCCCCTATTGTGGCCCCATCATACCTCCTGGAGCCATGATTTAAAGAAACCTGAATCTGCACTATGTCAGGAAGCTTTCATGTAAATTTCAGCTCTTCTGGCCCAGTGATTCTTGAGAAGATTTTTAAATGACCCCCTCCCCCCTATTTTTGCGATTATCTTCCATTTGAAGGGGACATGGCCCTTCATTTGAACAATCTTGAAAGCTCTTCACCCAAGGATGCTTTTGGCCAAGTTTGGTTATAATCGGCCCAGTGGTTCTGGAGAAGTTGAAAAGCTCACTTGAGCGAAAAATAGAAGAGAATTATATCAATTCTGAAATGATTCATGAAAATGTTTGAGGAATAATTTTTTTTAGGGTTGATGGAAAATTTTAGGTTGGAGAACCAGAAGGCAGTTAATTCATCTAGGCATTATATAACTTCCACTTATTTACCATGAATTTTCTGATATTACAGATCATATGCAATATAATGATATCATGCATGTAATTAATGTGGTTTAATATTAGGAAAACACTCTTATAATGTTTTGCTTTGTTTTTACATTGTTTTACATCCCTATGGAGATTTTCCCCACTAATATCACCTGCATTAGATGCATTAATATGATTAAGCTGCCACAAACTTTGACCTATGCGTGGTGCTCAGGGTCATAGCTGTAGGGTTCTGTATCATACCAATGCCTAACACAACACAAGACTTAGACTGTTGCTAAGGTCATATCCCAAAGACCTGCGACTTTCACTTCTAATGTGTGCCAGGTGCTTGATGAAGGAACAATCACTATACTTCTGTTAAATGTCTTAAGTTTGAGGTGGGACTGGGATTAAGATTCGAACTCGGGCCTTCTGGCTGCAAAGTGGATGTTCTACACACTAGGCTACCATGACTGGACCCCCTTATAATGATAAGTGATTTCATTCCTTTAAACACAATTAACTCATTGGTTATATCATAAATTAACCTATCATTAAGTGAAACAGGCCGTCCCTGGCACTTCAACATAATTATGTTTTACTGTAGAAAATTTCCGAGGTGAAGTATAATGGTTACCTCCGTGCCATCTCGCCATCCTTCTCCACTTGTGTCCTGTTCAGTTCACGTCCCAGTCTTCTGGCAACTAGTTCATCATTGACTGTGTCTGAACCTTTCTGAAATGTTTTTTGTGCTTTCCTGTAATTTTTCTCGTGACGCTTGGGGATGTGATCGAGTGTATCTAACATTATATGCTTTGGTTGTGTTTCATCGTCACTGTTTACTGTGATACTTCCATTGTCAGCTTCAGAGTCATTGTGAAATAAATTTGATGATTCATCGTGATTATTTTGTTTCTTTGACCATTTTCTGCCACGTCTTGACCCTTTCATTGGATTATAGTGATAGTTGTTCCTTTGATGATAATTGGGCAATCCATTAACAATTTTCGGCTGAGTTGGGAAGGGTTGCAATGGAAATCCTGCACACTGAGGGGATGACACATCTTCATCATAATGTGAGATTTCACCGATAGAGTCTTCCTCCACATCATCACTGTAGAAGGTGAATGTTGTGTGACCAGTGCTGTTTATATCCTCACTCTGAGGCTGGGCTAATAATGATCCATTCTCTGTTAAACTCTGATACAGAGAATCCATCGTGTCTTCACCATTCTGTTTGGGATACTGGCATGACTCTTCAATATGGACACCATGTGCAGAACTCTGTCCACTGTCTGAATACCTGACTACTTCATCAGTATCCATCTCACACACAGAAGGGGCATCACACTCGGTATCACTGTCATCACTGTCTATTATGATGAGAGGGTGCTTTTCATCACCACCTCCTCTGAACTGGTTTTTATTTTTGTCTTTCTTTCTCTCAATCTTTATATGTGTAGGAGATGGAATGGAATTTAACATACCCAAAGGCATGCTATTCTTCTCTTTTCTTCCTTCAAATTCCTGATTTTGTAACTGCCATGCCAGAAAAGCATCAGGGTCATTTCTGATGCTGTCTGTAGGGAACTGCGATATCCCCCGTATTATTTCAGATTCCAGGCTTTGCTCATGAAGCTGTCTGGCATACCTTTCATCATATCCTGTAGCCATCGGGAAACTAACAGCTGCTACAAACTGTAAAATTCACTCTTTTTATTGAATCTTGCTTTTCTTTAGTTACTGTTCTGTCAGACAAACATGGAGGAAGATATTTCAAAACTTGTAAAAATCATAAGAGTATAGGATGTTTTACCGTTCAGGCAGTGATAAGATCCTCAGGCTTTGATATAAACTGAAAAAAAAATTAAAAAGAAGGGGGATTAACCCATGTTATATTTATGCATTTGCTAGATTTTCTAAAGCCATTATGATATATAGAACTAGAAATGCTCAGAGGTTTTTAAGTTTCACACCAGGCCTGGTAATGCCCAGAAAAGAGTTATTTATTTGTGATAATTATTAAATAGAACACAAACGAATTCTAGAATTGGATAGAAATGCACAAGTCCCATGTTTTTAAAACTGCCAAAGTCATATTTACCAATTGTTACCAAAATGACAAAAGCTTCTTTACAGTACATAAAAATAACTACTCACATATTGAAATTCACACATCTTACAATCTTTTGTTGTAATTCTGACATTAAATTCTTTGTTGTTTATATGTATGTAGAATCAATACTCTGTTGCTGAAACACTATATTTTATTGAAATAATTCATTGTGCACAGTGAAATTTTACAAGATTTTCACACATTTTTTATCATTCTAAGATTTATTTTTCTTCATTATTCAATGCATTCCAGAATTTTTAAGATACATAAAAATCCATATCATTTCCTGTTGACTGTGATGATTGACCCCAAAATTTACCTTTCATTGAATAGCATTGTATTATTAGACACACACACACATGTGTTATATTTTCATGAGATATCAAACTTCAACAAGTTCAAAGTAAAGTGAAAATGAGGTTTTAAATGGTGACACAACCAAAATTCAGCCAGATTGGTGAGATTTCAGGAAATGTTTAATTTGCCTAGATTTTTGTCTCCAACTCATAAAAGGAATGAAATAAACTTAATTTAAGAACAATTTATCAAAATATTTTTGAATTAAATTTAGAATAATAACAGCTTTGACTGTCATATATTTTAAACAGTAAACACTCTGCTGAAAGAGTTGCTCTATCTCAATCTGTTTATATTATATTCCTCGTATTATTATAGGATTAAACATTCTTTTTGAAGAATTTATCGATGTGTAAACTCCAGACATTTTACTCACAAACTGAATAAAAGTGATAAGCACTTTTATGTTAAGTTTGTGAGTAAAATGTCCGGAGTTTACACATCGATAAATTCTTCAAAAAGAATGTTTGATTCTTATAATTCCAATTCATTTACTTTATTAACAATTGCAAAAATTTGAATAGTTTCCCCACACTATGTTATTTGTTTTCAGGTGTGTATGAATAAATCGCGTTTTCGGATTTATTGATGTATAAACTCTTGTTCAGCTTTATTTTTGTCCAATCAAAACAACTGTAATAAATAACGTTGGAATTATTTATATTTGAACAATCATTCAAACTGTGTAGTGTAATGTATATTATACTTTAAATTCATCAACTAATTAGATAATCATGCATTGTTATGGACTTATGGTAAAATATACTACCTTAGAAACCATCTACAATGTTAAATCCATATAATCTATTTAAGTCATTTTCATCTTAAAAGGGCTCGCCATAAGTTATTGTTGCAATTGGTAATAACATTTTGAATGAATCTTCAGACATCTGTTGTTGGTTTATGGCCTCAGACGGTAGTCAAATTTTCAGAAGGTCTCCAAAGTGAACATTACCCAGTCAACAGTATCTAATGATGACCTGATCACTTAAAAGTCAGCGAATCAGATCTATACAACTCTGGAAATTCTATTCTGGTCACGAGGGTCATATCTCAAGTACTACTATGGAATAATGTAATAGGGCCTACCAGGAACACTTTCTTATGGTATTCCATCAGGGATATATATATATATAGGATATGTTGACAGTGTTACGTGAAGACATCAATTTTGTCTACTCATCAGCTAGCTCATCACGATAATGATTTCTACAGAACTTTTGATCGCTCAAACAAAGTATATGACGTTATTTATCCATACTCGTGATATTTACCTTATATTTCCCATTCTATAGTTAGAATTTTTTTTTCAAAATTTGCGATCTTATTTGAAAATTATTTAGTATTCACTAAAACGAAAGCAAGAAAATATTTTGTCAAATATATCCTATAAATGTTATTCATATCTCATGCGTAATACTATTTCCTTCTAAAAAGACCAAATAATTTCAACCAATACGTCTAAATTAGAATAAAGAAAGAAAAAAGGATTTTGTAAAATGACTAACCTTTCATAGACTGAGACAGGAAGACGTTCACCTACTTTCATTTTCTATTTAATCGTCACTCGGTTATTTCCGTCACGCTCGCGCACACTATGAATAGCGGAATAATCCGAGGATTGCCGATTGCATTGTGTGCACCCATTGGGACCCAATCAGAACACGTAAAATCGAGAAACGTGACGCAAAAGGTCATTCTCTCGCCGGAGGGTGGGTTAAGAATTAGTGCAATACGTAACAATATTTTCATTTCATCGCGTAACGTGAAGTACACTTCAAAATTGACTGGTTTTTTTTTCTTCTGTGAAAAATGTTTTTACGGGTGACGGACCTAATTCGTTTCTACAATAGAAATTTTATTCAAATTTTGATGTAAGGTAAAGCATGCATAAAGAGTTAAAATCAATGGGAAAAAAAAACCCACCCCAAAACAAATGAAAATCGAATTTGATTTTCAGCAGGGGGCGTTTCAATAGTTGGCTATGAAGTAGTCGTAATTGCAAAGGAAATATAGGGCAATTTCCAATGTGCAATATAAAGTTAAAATTTAAAATATTCTACAATAGAGTTTTAATCCAAATTAAAGAATGATTTTAAAAAGACTATAAGCTTACTAATTGTAAGAAAAAAAGTATGGGTCATCGGCAATTCTTTTTAAGGGGAGCATGTCAAAGGACGATTTTTGGCCAGTTTTCAAGGAAAATGTCATTAAATAAGAAATGGATAGGTTTTTTTACTTGTAGTTTCATACTTTTTCTTTATACTAAATAATCATATGGATTAAGAAAAAGTTCACCAATCATATGTAAACACTGAGTCATTGCATAATATTCCAGGGGTGGTGTCAAAATATGTAATGTATGAACTGTCACAAATTCAATAAATCCGATATATAGAGCTCAGTATGCAGCTTAAAGACCCAAGACCCCCCCCCCCCCCCGCAAAAAAAAAAAACAAAAAACACCGTACGGTTTCTTCACGGATCACTGAATGTGGGCGGATTTGTATATAGTGTATATGTAATGTGCACATTTTGTTTTCATTTTCATAATCTTTAACCTTTCTAAATAAATTTAAAAAGTTCAAATGTTTGAATAAAAGCATACAGTCATACTTTATATTGATAAGAGACGAAGTACATGACTTATCGGACAGGATCTAACATATACTTCAATTGTCATCATTTATAAGATTTTTCTGATGAACACTCTCAGAAACAAAATGGACTTTTATTCCCTGAAACATTTTTATAAGTTAAGCTTAATTAAGAGTAGATACTGTAATAGAGTGATCTTTGGGTTAATGAATAAATTTTGCTATAGATATATGCTTCAATGTATTTTACTTTAGAAAACCCTAGATCCACTCCTTTATTTCTCTAGCCCTTACATGTACATATATAGGTGAACACATTTAATAGTCATTACCTTAAGGCATATGTTAAAGGTCTTGTAGTGTTCTTGAACTTCATTGGTTGTGTTTTGTGAAGTTGCTTTTGGTTGGTTTTTATTGTTTTGGTCATTGGGTTTTACCGCCAAAATTGAGCATTCTTTGTCTAGTTTTGAGAGAGGACAGACTTCATATCGACAACATTGACTAAGACCTTCTATAAAGACTTTTCCGGTAAGTAATTCATTACTAATTATCCTTATTGGTAAATGTCAATTAATATTTCCAGTTTATATATTTTTGCAGATTTAATGAGATTCCTTTTGCACTAAATATTAACTGAGAGAAAGGCTAGATCTACAAAGAATGATAGTTTTGTTTAAAGCTCTTTGATTTCATGAATCAATTGCTTATATTTAGAGTAAATTGGTGAATCTATCAAGTTACACTTTATTTTATAATCAGAATATTTGATTAACTTGTTCGGAGTGAGCAATTGAGTCTAACTTTAATAAATAGTATTTTTAGACTATTGTATGTAAATTACAGAGTCCATGTACATATCCACATAGATATATATACCCTGTACTTGTATGTGGAAGCCTCTTCCCATAGAATGGTAAATATATGATTTAAGTTTTAATGATAATGTATTCTTATGACTATGAGAGAAATCTGTTCATACCAGTATATGTAACTTTAAGAGTTGTCTCCCTTTATTGTGATTTTGATACAAGTAATACATTTATCTTGATGGAAATTACATTCATTAATCATATAAGTAATATTGTCAATTATTAATTAATGCACTCTGTGATATCATATTATTGTTATTTTACCTGTATTGCAGGGCTGTAAAAATATGTGCATATGAGATATCCTTCACTGTGATATTAAATTCCCTGAACCCATACAGGAGTTGCTTATTATGAAACTACAAACCTGTTACAATACATTTATTTTAATAAAGGAATTCTGACATTTCTTGTACTTGTATTGAATGTAAATGCATATACATGTTGATGTAATACGTGGTACTATGACATGTTGATTGGCAATCTCAGACATGCATGAGTAACTAAAACATTATTCTACCTGAATGTATTTTTCTCTATATCAAAAGATGGCGATAAGCCGACTATTTTCGCCAAAATATATGTATCTCTGCCGTGTGATCGGTTCTGTGCTAAGATCTGCGCTAGTAATCAATGGCAGCATCGATTTTCCGCGCAATTCGGCATTGTGACGTCAAATACAAAGCCCAGCGGCGTATTCAACGTCATAACTATAGCAGCTGTTCCCAACATTATGACGGGCGATTTGCTTTGTTGTCGGAAGAGGTTTGATATAATAATAAAATATCTATCCAATGCGTAGGGGCGATATCGTGTTTATTGTCAGCCGAGAGAGAAACTACTCCGTCCCTGCCTCTGTTCTTCCGCTGTTGTTGATTGATAAAGGGCGAAGCCCTCTCACGGCCCGAAGGGCCGTGAGAGCGGAGCTCTCCCTATAGGTAACACGTATATACATGTTTAAAAGGAAAATATAGGAATATAATGAAAAATTAAACCATACCTATGGAACTTGAAAAGTTTGGTACCAATGGCGTCGATTCGAATATTAGCGCGTGGACATGTATTCCTCCATTTTGAATCTCGTCTATCCTAGTTCACGTCGTTCTGAGATGTTACATAAAATCCGTAAAAACCTGTAAATTTTATTTTCTTAATCATATATAATCACTCCACGATTAACGCCATGTTTTTTGTTGTGGTTCAAACGCTATGTTTGTAAATTTGCTAAATAACCACGCTGAATATGACGTCACAATGTACTGTTTACATCGACTGCGTTATATTTCCCGCGTTCAATATATAGGCGGATCAAATGTCCAAAATTACGATGCTTTGATACAGCTCTGTCCTCGTGCTAACTTCGGGTTATATTTGTCCTGTTTTGGATATAGATACTAATGCCAAAAACTTTTTTGCTTCGTCCTCAAACACGGTCACGCCGTAAAACATATTACGGTTTTAGTCAATTTTTTTCTGTGTCGTTTTAATCGATGGTCGAAAGATTTCAAAATATAATTCTACTCTTTTCCGCATTTGGTTGTAAATAGAAATTATCGTCGGTTTTTTAGTAATACGCTTCTGGTGCATGCCGTAAATCGTTAATTGTTTATAGAGTAATAGAGGGCGAAGCCCTCTCACGGCCCGGAGGGCCGTGAGAGCGGAGCTCTCCCTATAGGTAACACGTATATACATGTTTAAAAGCAAAATATAGGAAAATAATGAAAAATTAAACCATACCTATGGAACTTGAAAAGTTTGGTACCAATGGCGTCGATTCGAATATTAGCGCGTGGACATGTATTCCTCCATTTTGAATCTCGTCTACCCTAGTTAACGTCGTTCTGAGATGTTACACATAAAATCCGTAAAAGCATGTAAATCTTATTTTCTTAATCATATATAATCACTCCACAATTAACGCCATGTTTTTCGTTGTGGTTCAAACGCTATGCTAAATAACGACACTGAATATGACGTCACAATGTACTGTTTACATCAATTGCGTTATATTTCCCGCGTTCAATAGATAGGCGGATCAAATGTCGAAAATTAGGATGCTTTGGTACAGCTCCGTCCGCGTGCTAACTTCGGG
The DNA here is from genome assembly GCF_947568905.1 of Ostrea edulis. Lineage (NCBI taxonomy): Eukaryota > Metazoa > Mollusca > Bivalvia > Ostreida > Ostreidae > Ostrea > Ostrea edulis. The sequence continues at coordinate 101,228,201 of NC_079165.1, read as the reverse complement.
TTGTTTTTGTCCTGTTTTGGATATAGATAATATGTTTTACGGTGTGACCGTGTTTGAGGGCAAAGCAAAAAAGTTTTGGCATTAGTATCTATATCCAAAACAGGACAAAAACAACCCGAAGTTAGCACGCGGACAGAGCTGTATCAAAGCATCCTAATTTTGGACATTTGATCCGCCTATATATTGAACGCGGGAAATATAACGCAAATTGATGTAAACAGTACATTGTGACGTCATATTCAGCGTCGTTATTTAGCAAATTCACAAACATAGTGTTTGAACCACAACAAAAAACATGGCGTTAATCGTGGAGTGATTATATATGATTAAGAAAATAAGATTCACATGCTTTTACGGATTTTATGTGTAACATCTCAGAACGACGTGAACTAGGGTAGACGAGATTCAAAATGGAGAAATACATGTCCACGCGCTAATATTCGAATCGACGCCATTGGTACCAAACTTTTCAATTTCCATAGGTATGGTTTAATTTTTCATTATTTTCCTATATTTTCCTTTTAAACATGTATATACGTGTTACCTATAGGGAGAGCTCCGCTCTCACGGCCCTTCGGGCCGTGAGAGGGCTTCGCCCTCTAATAATGCCAAAACTTTTTTGCTTCGCCCTCAAACACCGTCACGCCGTAAAACATATTAGAGGGCGAAGCCCTCTCACGGCCCAAAGGGCCGTGAGAGCGGAACTCTCCCTATAGGTAACACGTACATACATGTTTAAAAGGAAAATAATGAAAAATTAAACCATACCTTATAGAACTTGAAAAGTTTGGTACCAATGGCGTCGATTCGAATATTAGAGCGTGGACATGTATTCCTCCATTTTGAATCTCGTCTACCCTAGTTCACGTCGTTCTGAGATGTTACATAAAATCCGTAAAGGCATGTAAATCTTATTTTCTTAATCAATTATCATATATAATCACTCCACGATTAACGCCATGTTTTTGTTGTGGTTCAAACACTATGTTTGTAAATTTGCTAAATAACGACGCTGAATATGACGTCACAATGTACTGTAGGCGGATCAAACACAGGGGCTCGTCACGAAATATTTGTCTTATTAGAATTTGACATCGTCTATTCTATATTTACACAAGGGAGGAATCCGGAATCCCAAAATTCGCTAACTAAATTTTTCATTCGTCTCCTTTTTATATTTCAAGGACATTAATTATTACGATCCCGGTCTCGATCGATCGAGGAAAGATCATAGTTTTGTAAAAATACCTAATATATGTTTGCACCGGCAATAGATATGAAGAACCAATGCATTTTCTGTCGTTTTTGAACCACAGGAACTTTTCCTCAATCACCCAACATAGAAAACGCGTTCTTATTGGTCAATTCAATTGTACACCAAACCCGAGCTCAAAGGCCTCTCGGTCACCTGAGTATCATATCCCATACATAGACCATGTATTTGGCTTTTCTCACACATGTTTGAGAGCAGAGAACATTTTTATACATTATTTCTTAATTAAAAAAATCCCTGTGCCTGTAACACCGGCGATCAAAACATTCTGACCCGATAGTACAGCATAATCTTGAGCGAATTGAATTGACCAATGAGAACGCGTCTCTATTTTGGGTGATTGAGGAAAAGTTTCTGTGGTTCAAAACCGACAGAAAATGCATTGGTTCTTCATATTTATTGCCGGTACAAACAGATTTTAGGTATTTTTACAAATTATGATCCTTCCTCGATCGATTGAGATTCGACTTGTTAGATTTAACGTCCTTGAAATATAAAAAGGAGACGAATGAAAATTTGAGTTAGCGAGTTTTAGGATTCTGGATTCCTCCCTTGTGTAAATATAGAATAGAGAGGGTCAATTCGTGACGAGCCCCTGTGGATCAAATGTCCAGGATGCTTTGATACAGCTCCGTCCGCGTGCTAACTTCGAGTTGTTTTTGTCCTGTTTTGGATATATATATATATATATATATATATATATATATATATATATATATATACACACACTAAGGTCACACCAATTTGTAAAATAGTTCTTCGGATTTTCAAACAAAAAAAGTGAGGCGAGAAGGCGAAATTATTTTACAAATATTATTTTTAATTTTGGAGATAAAAATTATGAGGCGAGCGAATACAAGAAATATAAATATTTTTAATTGAATTAAGTGTGATTTTAAAAAGCGGGCGCCTAAAAATAAAGATCTAAAATCATCAGATATCATTTGTTTACCACATAAACTTAATATTTTTCAACTTTGTTGATATAGTTTACAATAAATAAGAAGTATTTCAGGTTTCAAAGACTTATTTTCTTTATACCTAATACAAGTACTTTGCAACATGAAAATAAAAAAGAGTGTCATTGAATATGAAATTCTATTTTAATTATTTTCTCAGCATAGAAAACAAAATTCTAAAGTCTCGATGGAATATATCCAGTATACTGGTCTGGGTATTTATCTTGTATTGCCCACACACACCTTTGAATGAACCGCCTCAATCCAACACCAAGGCACCCATGATCTCAAGAGGATAAAACTTCTAATGTGCACCATACCCTTGTTGTAATCTTCATCCTGTGGCAAAGCATACATTTGAAGCACGAGCTCATGAAGGACTAGAAGTAGAAATCCTACAGTCAATATAGTATCTGATAGTACCTTTGTAGTTGTCGAACAAGCTGACTGTTATATCAAATTTAAGTTAGCCAGTGCATTTGTAAAGATATATTCAGCATGTTAAACTTGCAGGGTACTGAGACTGGCACCCATTTGGCCCTCTATATGTTTAGGCAGATCTAAACAGCTGGCCTCCAACTGTGTTTTATCATGGGGATGAGGATTAAATCCTTCTTGTCAGACCTACTGCATAATCAATGTTTTGGAAGAAATGTTAGCTGTATTAGCAATTCTTTCCTTTCCTCATCTGTTATTTCCATGTGTGCCTGCAACACATAATTATTAAAGTCAATGATTTATGTTTTAATTATATGAAAAGCATTTTGCATACATCAATTTCATTGAAAAAATTACTTTGTCTTTTATATGTACTCAGTCCCTTTATCTCTCATAATGAGCAAGAACTACCACATCTCCACTGTGTGGGCCTATGGTGGGGCTTTGTGCCTTTTGCCCCCCCCCCCCCCCTTATTGGGCTTGAGGTTGATTTGCTCTCCCATCTAATTTTGTTCTAGGACATACACTTGGTCTTAATGGACTTTTACATTTATTTACAACGTGGAATTCTTGTGAATACCAATGAAACTTCTGAAGTATTCTTATATATTTAGATCTATATAATATAAATATATACACCTTACTGGAATTTATTAATTGTAAAAATGGGGAATATAATAAATATAGCACCAGCTTTGGAAGAAGAAAAAATACATGTAAGAGAGACAATTAAATTACAATGCATTGTACGTCTATAAAGCTCTAGTATCACGAGTATATTATATTATATAGGCCTACATTGTATGTGTGAATAGTAAATGCATGGTTTACATTGTTTTTTGAAAGGGGGTAGTATTTCATGAGAATGTGTTTCATCAATTTGTCAAAACCAACATGCATTATTGGTTTTTTAAAGCGTAAATTGACTCTAACAGTATTCGTTACAAAATAGATCTAATTCTATATTCAGCAAGGAGTTTATGTTTCCCCTTCGGTGCCCCATATGTTTCGTGAAGCAAAGTACACATGGCTATGTTTGTAGTTCAAAACATCGTACTAGTCGAGATCTAAGATGGCAATCGTCTTATTTTTATAAGATGGTTATCTATTAAAGCTGCCAGTGTTAACAATGTCCTACGTAAAGATAAATATTCAAATGACCCTCTTTTCAAAGTCGATAAAGTAAACAAATAGCACATACCTCTTCTTCCATCTGATTTCCCGCGGACATGCGCGTTGAGCTTAAATACACACTTCCTTCATTCATATTCATGAAAAGGCAGTAACTTAATAATTGCAGAAAACGCCTAATTACTTTGTTATTACAATGATTAATTATTCGTAAATTTGTGGAAAGTGTTATTTTAAACTAAACAACACGTTTCTTTGTTCATCTTATCTTTTTGTTTTAGAAAAAAAAATCGCCTTTTCCGTCGCGTGTATACCTTTAAATGATAAGGTCTTTTTGAAGAATTTTATTTAAGTTTCATTTTCTACAAACTTTCGATTCAGAGATATGCATATTGCTAGGGACACATCCAGTTTTGACATTCATTGCAAATGCAATATCCATTGCATCGCTTTGAGCATTTTCTTGAATTTTGATATGACATCACCAAACCTTTTGTGAATTTGTCGTTAACTGTCGGTCCGGTTTAAAATAGTAATCGATCAGTACCCCTTGCTTGTTGTAAGAGGCGAATAAATGGGGCGGTCCTTCAGATAGGACTGCAAAAACTGAGATCCTTGTCACAGCAGGTGTGGCACGATAAAGATCCCTCAATACCATAAGCGCTGAGCATAGGCCTAAATTTTGCAGCCCTTCACCGGCAATGGTAACGTCTTCATATGAGTGAAATATTCTCAAGAGAGACTTCAATCGATATATAGGCTAATCAAACAATCAATCATACGCTATCAATGTTCTCTAAATAGTGGCATCGAATAACACTTCAAAAGTTTCATCGGCTTCCAGTTCGATTTCAGCATAAGGAACAACTTCCAATCCAGTGTTATGAAGTATGTACATATTAAGATAGACATCATGAATAACTTAACCGTATTACACTGTTAGGAAATTTCTCGAGAGCTCGCGCTTCTGTCATTTGTCAGCATATACATCAAGGTGGGTTTGTTTTGATGAATTTTTATTTGTCATCTTATAGCGTAGCATTATTTAAGTTATTTTGTCTTCTTTGGGGGAAATCAGACTTTGAGTAATTTATCTTTGCAGGTACTTTCATGTAGAATTATTTATTTTTTTGTATTTGTTACTTACTATTATCTTTTATAAATTATGCATGGTTAAAATAGAATCTCTCTGGGTACGAGTTAGCTTTACTATTTGTCAACGTAATTGGATTAACTTGTTCCACTTGAGATTAATTAAGTTTATTGTTTTTCTTTTTAGATGTATTTATATGTAGTTTTTGTTATTATGCTCTGTTGATATTGACCACATTATGTAATTGTTTTCGTTGGGACGGGTCGTCCCGAAAATTTGACAATCTCGTTGTTCGTGTCGTTGGTCATTTTAGTGCTTTGTATAATTTTTTGTATTTGACCTTGTATCCATGTTGTGGATCCGACACTTTGAGGTATCGGGTGTTGTTGGAACTTTAGTGCTTTTATATATATATATATATATATATATATATATATATATATATATATATAATTCAAGGTTTTTTTGTAACCAAAGATTTTTGATGATTGCTCCTGGGTGCACTGGTCAATGATTCTTTGTTTTATGTTTGGTAAAAGGTGTTGAATTGAATCTTTATATTTTGTAATGTTTGAAAATTCCAGATTAACTAGAATAGAAAATATTTTCCTGGTCCAAGTAACGTAATCACTTGTGGATTGATAAAGTTTAAAAGCCAAAGAATTAGACGTTATCAGATGATTCCAATATTTTTATACTTGAGAATAAAAGTGGTAGTCTATTAAGTTCTGCTAGACAACCAGCATTGGATGTTTTGCGGTGCACTCCGAGGATATCTTTAATAAATTTTAAGTGAAATTTTTCTTGATCTATATTTGAAATATCTTCGAATGACATATCCACTACCCATATTTCACTCAGTACAATAACGAAAGAACTGGAAGTACAATAGCGTCAAAAAGTATTTCTAAAAGTTTACATGGATTATCAATACAAATAATTCTTTTCATTTCAGAACATGCTTTTCTGGCTTTTTCAATAAGCACAGCTGTTGCTAAGTTAAACATTCCATTACATTTCATCATAACACCTAAATAGCAGTATTTTGGTACAATTTGTATTGTATTGCCATTAAAAGTAAATTCTTTCCCTTGATGTTTGCCATTTGAGTTAAATATCAAAACTTTAGATTTATCTACATTGACTTGCTTTGCATAGACTTGCAGTTTCCATTTTGAACAATAGTTACTGAGAATATCAAGACTGGTTTGTAAACCACTTTTGCTTTCAGAAAAGATTACAATTTCATCAGCATATAACAGGCAATTTACATGAACATTGTTTACTTGTACAGGATCACTTATAATTAGTAGATGAAGGTTGTTATTCAAATCACAGGAACCGGCCAATTATTTGTCGTTAGTAATAATAGTAGGGGTCTATACAATACCACCCCTAATAAAATCAAAGTACTGTTCAAACGAGTTATGTGAAATATCTCAAAGATACTAATACTTTATTGCAGAACACACCCATATGGGTCAAATAAACAAATGTACGGAAGCTGATAGGTGCCACGGTATAGAATTAATATTCATTTAAGTGGCGGTCACCACTTGATTTATGTGGCGGCCGCCACTTATTATCTGGGACCGCCACTTACTAAATAGCGGCCGCCAGTTAATTCATGTGGCGGCCACCACCACTCAATTTAAATGATTTATATGGCGGTCGCCAGTTATTCAACTCTCTCTCTCTCTCTCTTTGACAACGTTCAATTTCTGTTATTCTCACATGCAAACTAAAGTTATTTTCACATGTGAAATAAGATTAATTGGCGGATTGGCCCTCACCCCACTCTTTTGGTGGCAGTAATGAATGGTAAAAATGTAATAATGAATGAACTCATAAAGTGAAGACGAACGGAGCCCCCTCCCTCCAATTTATAGGAGTACGAAGTTTGGGTAAACCGAGACATTTTTAGGTTCATTTTCTGCTTGTCAGTAAACAATTGTAGAAGACAATTTCTACTCCGACTGCCCCTACACTTTGAAAAACGATGCTACGTGTTTGCGTACTATTCTAAATCTTTCCAAAATGATCATTCAGCAATATGGATTAAATTGTTTTTGAAACTGGCAGCCGCCACGTATAAATTAAAGTAGACTTATACTCGGCCTACGTCACAATCAAATGTAAATGCGGAACCACGGGTCCGTTTTCCGAAATGTGGTGTTTTAAAGACATCGGTTTGATTTTTACATGACGATATGAATATCCGATATTAATCCGACTTACAGAACAAGTATTTGTTGTTCAGGCAAAGAAACATAACTCTTGCAATCAATTGAATTGCGAGGTTTTGACACGCCTGCCACAGATTTTGTTTCAGTCCAGGTCCGTGGCCAATAATTGGGCTTATTGACATTGAATGATTGATTGATATATTGATTGATTGACAAATTGGTGGATTGAAATATTGATTGATTGAAAATATTGATTGATTGACACATTGATTGACACATTGGTGGATTGAAATATTGATTGATTGATTGAAAATATTGAAGGAATTATTGATTGATTGACAAATTGGTGGATTGAAATATTGATTGATTGATTGATTGAAAATATTGAGTGAATTATTGATTGATTGACTCAAACATGCATGGACTATTGATGCTACAACATTACTATCCAAAGGTCGTTGTAGATTATGCATTTCGTTACAGAGTGTATATGATATACATACTGATGGTTTGTATTGATATGAACATTGTCGTTGAATTGGAAATATGTTTTTATTAAGGAAAGCCATGACAAAGACTGCCAATACGTGTTATCGTTCTGTTCTATTGAAATAATTCCTTCCAAGGCGTTCTTATCAGCTGCGGTCAAATTCTGCATGTATTTAAAAAAAGGGGGGGGGGGCTAAAGATGATTCAAGCTTTAGAAAAAAATCGGGTGGAGAACAGACAATATTTTGGCGGATGAGGGCGTCCGTGAGGTACTTTGACTATTCATGTATGTAAAAGTTTTACAATGATCCATGTTTAACATATGGAATTACGCGGGCATCAGAAAGTTGGAGAGACGGAGGGGAAAGGGGGACCAATTCATATTTCCACCAGCATCATGATAATATTATTTCTTTTGTGAGGATACGGGTTAAAATAGGTCCTCAGTACCCCATGCTTGTCGCAAGAGGCGTCTAAATGGGACGGTCCTTCGGATGAGACCGCAAAAACCGAGACCCCGTGTCACAGAAGGTGTGGCACTCTAAAAAGCCCTACTCAAAGGCCGTCGGCGTCGAACATAGGCCTAAGTTTTGCAGCCCTTCACCGGCAATGGTGACGTCTCCATATGAGTAAAAAAATTCTCGAGCGTAATAATTGCTATTTCAAAACTATGCAGCTGTTGAATCCAAATTATCATGAACAAATACATGGTAAGCTTGTGTAAAAATATAAGTTCACACTTCGCTACTCCAGTGACCACAGGTATCGTAGTTGTTTTCGCTGCTCCAATGTTGCAGATATTGACGCAAGCTACAAAGAACGGCTGCAAATAATTTGTTTTATTTCACCAACCATCATAAATTTGTCATTTTTTCCTCATCCCCTCTCCTTTTTTTCAAAATTATTGGGGCGGCATCTGTATTCAGTGGCGTAGCTTCCATTGAGGCAACCGAGGCAGCTGCCTCGGTAAAAAAAAAAAAACAACCCACCTTTTACGTTGTTAAAATGTCGATAGCCCCAGACCCCCTGCCTCGGTAATATTCGAACCCAAGCTACGCCTATGGTATTTATAACGCGATTAGTTCCTTATTGAGATTGCATTTAAGTGGTGTACATGTACGTATATCCAATGTACATGAATATGATTTGATGATAAAAGATATTACACACATGCATTAATCATGATAAGCAAAACTATCAAAATTCAGTTTGTTACTTTCGTTTTACATTCACATTGTGAATACCCTCTTGAAGTCTTCTAGAATTTGTTTTCAGATAAAATGTAAAATTTAATTGCAAACCAGATGTATCTTATAATACTTATAGTTCAAATTATTATCCAAGGTTGTGAATATACTCAAATTTCACATGTCGTATGAAAATATGATAATGTATAATTCAAGATTTTTCTTTGGGTGGGTGGGGGTGGGGGGTACTTGTTGTAGAGCTTATAGCTTTTAAAATGATACTTGAACATATGATTTTCCTACGCAAATCCTTTTTCTGAGATAATAATCTGTAAATTAAAAACAATTTATTCAAGGTTTAGTCCATAAAAATTGGGGGGAAAGACCAATATTGACATCAAATGGCATTTTCAACAGTATTTGTTTTAACATGTTTGGGCTCACAAAGTGTACATTATGAAAATAGTTATTCAAATTTATTAAAATAAATGATTACATATCATTAAATAATGGGTATATAGTCTATGTTGCTTATTACAGCCCATTTGTTTGTAAAAATAATAATTATTAAGTAAAATAAGAAGGAGGAATACATTTTCATTAATGCTGATTATATGTGGATGGGGTACTTACTTTTGAGAAGCAATAACAATGAAAATAGCATGTTAACATATATATTTTTCAATGTTTATCTATTACTGGAATATATATCTATCTTATGATAAAGGCAATATTTTCATGATTAAGTCTACCTTAAGTGGCGGCCGCCAGTTAAATGAATATTAATTCTATACCTTGGCACCTATCGGCTTCCGTAAAAATTCATCATCAATCGCATAACATAAAGCGCATAATCTTTGTTGTCGAGATATTTTCTTATGTCTACCAGTTTCTATCAGAAGGCAGTGGTCACTTGTTCGAAATTTAGTTAACAATGCAATTGTCTATTCCTAAAACTGTTTTCAAGCATAATATAAGGTACTCTTCCATGTTCCTGTTATGTTTTAGTTTACCGTACAAGTATAATTTTTTGTGAATTTAGATACTTTTTCAATAGTTTTGTCTTTATAATTATCTAGTACTATTTTCTTCAACTGCTTTTTAACTGGATTTCGAATGCTGTCAAATATTTTATCTTTGTTCTTATAGTATTACTATTTAAATTGTAAGTATCTATTCTCAGAGGCGGATCCAGGAATTTGCGGTGGGGAGGGGGCGCAAGTTTATAAGGCTGGGAGCCGCCTTGAGGCTCCCAGTGGGTCCAGGGTAAAGCCCTGATGGAAGCCCTGGGCGCAATGCCCTCGGGAGCTCCTGGCTTTTACAGATAATTTAGGGCAAACCTATAAATATGTCAATCTAATTAAAATCTAATTAAAATCAGGCTTCTTAGATCCGCGCCGTATACTCTGCGTAAGATTGATTGATTAAATATTGTTTAAATCCCTCTCGAGAATATTTCATTCATATGGAGACGTCACCACTGCCGGTGAAGGGCTGCAAAATTTAGGCCTATGCTCGGCGCTTATAGCCATTGAGCAGGGAGGGATCTTTATTGTGTCACACCTGCTGTGACACGGGACCTCGTTTTGCGGTCCCATCCGAAGGACCGCCCCATTTAGTCGCCTCTTACGACAAGCAAGGGGTACTGAGGACCTATTCTTACCCGGATCCCCACGGGATTTCTGTGTAAGATCTGACATAACCTGACTAGGGGTCATGTTCATGTGATCTTTATGTTAGCCAATCAGCGCGTCGCCTATGAAATCGTCGGTGTTCAAAATTCAAGGAAAATGGCATCCTTGGTTACCCACGTTGCTTCTCCCCAGATTAGGCATTATTGCGAAAGTTTAAAATTCCTTATGTGAGAATATACAATATGGCACAATCTGACTGGCTGATAGTTCTCATGAATATTCCAAGCGAAAGTTCATGCGGACGTGACCCCCTAGGGGGTTACCATTATGTCAGATCGTGAGCGTGAAATAGTTTCGCTATGAAGTCATTTTTACTATTTTCTGACATTTTTATTAAGGCGAAATTATCAAAATGACGCAAATTTTAAGGGTTATTGGAAAAAAAAAAGTAAGTTCTCCCAATAAAAGTAATTCAATAAATAAAAAAGGTTTTGTCATGTATTTCCCCGAGAGTAAAATTAATTATTGCTTTTTTTATCATTTATATTTTTCTAAACAAGAGACCCCTATTTACCTTAAATTTGAAAAAAAAAAATTAAGGGGGGGGGGGTTGAAAGGAAGCTGAATAAAGTTCAGGATGCGTCGAAGATGAAAGTGACAGCTAACATTCTCAGGTGATAATGGAATATTGCTAGATAAATATGGGAAGTTGACGATGGAGAAGCTGAAATCATAAAGTTGAGTTGTCAGTTTGCCGTCAATATCTATTTTCAATAAAATATCTAAGTATGAGGCGGAAGTGGACGGCTCTGTGGTGTCTTCTACTTCGAGTTCACGGGGATATATCGAATCGACATATGAATGAAAATTAACATTTTCAATAGATAAAACGTCGTTGATATATCTAAATGTCGAATTGAAGGTCACAGCAAGATATTTTTTCTTCTCACGTAGCAGTTTTTGAATGAATTCTGCTTCATATGAATATGAAAACAGGTCAGCTAACAAAGGAGCACAATTCGTTCCCATGGGAATTCCAACAGATTGTTGGAAATCCTGATCGCCAAAGATTACGAAGATATTGTCAATGAAGAACTCCAGCATATTTTTAATTTCAGCTTCAGAGTACTTGTGCGTGAAATCAGAGTGTCGTTTAACAAAGTAATTTTTGGATGACTAATCACTAAATATGAATATTTCCGTTTTCCATTTTTGTGGATGAAGCAAATGTCTATAATGTTAAAAATCCTAGTCTTTAATTTGTCGTGAGGAATGGTCGTGTAAAGTGTTGAAAAGTAATACGTTTTGATGTTGTTGATTAGAGAAAAGCTTTGCGATTTCAAGTTTACTAAAAGTTCTTTAGAATTCACATTTGATTTACACCACTTCTGGCATATGTAGTGGCAAAGTACGTTTGAAGTTTCTCCTTCATAGCTGTTAATAGTTTGGTGAGGAGCAAAGATAGAGGCTTGGTAGAACACTTACTAGATCCATCAATGTATCTTTGTAAGGGTTTTTATGAAGTTTAGGAATCCAGTATAGATAAGGGAACTCGTATTCATCCGACCCATTGACTGGGATATTAAATGTGTCTAAAACTGAAGCATCGTATTGAAGAATTTCATGTTTTAAAAGGGCAATTGGAGTACAAGTACGATTACCGAAAGTGGTATCAGTCTGTCAAGAGGACCTGGGTATCGATCTGTCAGGAGGACCTGGGTATCAATCTGTCAGGAGGACCTGGATATCGATCTGTCAGGAGGACCTGGGTATCGATCTGTCAGGAGGACCTGGGTATCAATCTGTCAGGAGGACCTGGGTATCAATCTGTCAGGATGACCTGGGTATCGATCTGTCAGGATGACCTGGGTATCGATCTGTCAAGAGGACCTGGGTATCGATCTGTCAGGAGGACCTGGGTATCGATCTGTCAGGAGGACCTGTTTCCATCCTACTGGGAAAGCAAACAGAAAAGGAAACGGCGAAATTATGTGTAATTTAAGAACCGAAAAATTTAAAATAGAATACGCACCCCCCCTCTCCCCCCCCCCCCCCCCCAAAAAAAACCCCAAAACCAAAACCGATTTGAATTTCAGGAACAATAATCAATTATTACGGAGGATTTGTCACAAAATAAACAATCCATTTTCCAAGAACTAATCGGTGCCAGACGAGCAGGGAAGATATATTCTTTCTGGCCCAATGATGGAGGAATCTTACTAAGACTTTCAGATAGGAGACAAAAATATCTCACTTGCCCTGTAAATGGGCTTCACGAACTCGCTCCACAGATTCTTACAAAACTACACTTTACCACCAACGTCAACATGCAATATTCTTCAACCAATACACTTACACTTAGTCCGACTCGTTATTGTGGACAGCTCAAAATATTTTATGTATTTGCTTATAAAATTATGTATTCAATACAATTTATGCTGCAATACATATCAATTCTTTACAAAATGGGTGTGTGTGCCCATGTGTATAGCAAGTATTGAATTTTCTCAAATGCAAATATTTGAAATATATGCCCGTTTTCCTCCTTGCAGAACTGTTTCTCAAATGGCTTTCAATTTTATCTTTGTACAGAAGTTTAGTTGTGCTCGGACATACGTCTGTTGTGAATTTTAAATGGTAATATATGCATGGTGTATTACAGGCTTGAATTTTGTATGCGACTTTTGGACTCCAAATGCTATCTTTATCATAAATGAGGGATAATACTGTTGAACAGTATCCAACTGGAACATATCTCTAAGATAGACACATCTTTCTTTTGTTTAAATATTTACACGGCTTTCCATACTCGGTTTGTGCTGTCAAGTCGACTAAAACCTCGGATGTAGCCCCCAGAATGTAACGCTTTTCACCTTCGTAGTGTAACCGACTACGCCAGGCAAATGCGACAGAAACAAAAATCTATTTGCTGTCATTTCTCTTCGAATTTTTATCAAGTACCCATTAATTGACATCTGCTCCGATCAGGACGAGTTACCCTACTGCATTTCGTTGCCTTCTCGTAGTATATGACCTCTCTCTCCGTCTTTTGGACTTCCAATCTTGCCAGTTAATATTCCGCGATTATGCTGTGGTGCCATTATTGAGTCAACGTAACTCGTTCATATTCATTCAAAATGAATGCAATTAATTCCAAGTCATTTGTAATTTTGACAGATAATATTACATAAGTGTAAACACAATACGACAACTCAATCATTAACATTTAACAACCCAATTCACTGTATAATAATTTATATATATATATATATATATATATATATATATATATATATATATATATATATATGTATATATATATATGTTTCAAACCAAATCCCAGGGCCGTAAATTACATGGAGGCGGAGGAGGCAGCTGCCTCCTCCAACTTTTGAGCCAAAAAAATTAAAATTTAAAGTTCATTAGAATTTATGTTGTTTCCAATAACTAAGAGCATGATACCTCCCTTAAAAAGCATTCCAAATCTTTCTTTTAGAATGAGTTAGTCAAGTAACATCTTAGAAGGCCCTAGAATCAAGGATTTTGCACGAAACGTGTTCAGTGTGCACAAAATGTGCTCAGCGTCTGGGGGCCTGGGCGGCCCCCAGACCCCCGCCTAATTTCCTGCCTCCTCCAAATTGAAGGTTAATTTACGGCCCTGAAACCACACCTTGCAGCGTTTGAGTATTATAATAGTTATTGCTGTTAATGAATAAACTTCAAGCCCTAACTGCTTAAATGTCACAAGTTATTGTAATTTGGATTTCGGTTATTTGACGTAAAGTCGATCTTATAACATGAATGTGATTCATTTGCTATATATAAAAACTATCATTATACCTCATCATGATATTTTTATGAAAGAACGAATGATATTGGTCAATTTTTCCATGTGACTGGAGATGATTTCGCTGTTCAAACTGCGAAGAAACCCTTCAGCACATGTGTATTTACCGTCTAAATATATTTAACGTCACAGTCAAGTGTCAAGCATCTTATATGATCAAGATATATGTACTAGATTTTAAACGCTTCCAATGTACTTTTAAAATATTGCAAAATTATTGAACATATTTCGAAATTCAAGAGTATTACATTGATATCAAACATTAGCAGCTAGAGTGAGTGATAGTGACAATCCCTCTATATTGATACGCCCACAAAATTTACCGCAGGTAGCTAGACGTTATTGCAACTTGTTCTCTCTCCTAATCATGTACCGGATGAAAGGAATGCAATTTTTGGTGCACATCCTCAGTTTGATAATTATCTGTGATTTTGGTTCTGGGAGTGACCTCCGTTACCAAGACTACGCAATCAATCCAGTGGGAGCTATTTACCAGAAAATAGAGAGCCAAAAAGCTATTGCACCATTTCTAAGTTCCAAAGAGTTTCTAGAATGGACAGATCAAGTGAGTAGACACTCGCTACTAAACCGAGCGAATCAAGTGAAGTTGGATCCAAACGCCTTAAACAATACTAATCAGGGAAGCAACCAAACCGATTTGAGCGGTCTCTTTCAGAATCTTATTTCAGAACTTTCAAACTTTACCGCTCCAGAGACAAACAACAGCTCCCGAAACAACACTTCAAATGGTGGTCTAGGGAATGTCTTTCAGAACATCCTTAACAACATCAACCCTCAGCTGTTCAACAATATTTTGGGTTCTTTATTCTCTAACGGTATTCCATCCAGTCCAAGCAATGGTTCCCAAAATAACTCTCCAAATGATGACTCTGGAAACGTCCTTCAGAACATTCTACAGAATCCAGATATCGGTAAAACCATTGCTTCAATGCTTGGAGGTGGGAACGCCGGTGTCTTCTCCGGATTAGACTTGGAAAACATCGCACAACAGCTCAGTAGCGGTAACATAGATCCTAGTACTGCGGGAAGAATGCTGATACTGTACCTGAATGGAATTGTGCAATACACGAATGCTTCTGCAAATTGTCGGAGTGACATTATTGGAGTCATATCTGGTCTGCAATCGATGCAACCATGGGCACTGAAAAGTAAGGAATTGGACTAAACATAGGTGGGGGAATTTCACCCAGTTGCATGTTATTGGACAAATTGTAGACCCTTTTGAAGATATAAACCCAAGTGTGTCTTTGAATAAGTACACTTTTACTGTAAAACGTACAATTGCCCACGGGATCATGCGATATTTGGGCGTCTGGTTTGTGTAGTGGTTATAGATTTGATTCAATATTGGTTCGGGGGTTCATGTTTTGAAGTAAATTTTACCTCATAGCTTTACTACTTGTTTAAAAGGAGATCTGGAAATGGTGCGTTTTCTTTTTTATCTCATTCTAGTGTAAGTGTCGTATAGTCAGTACGTATACATTGAACCCCTATTGAGTGCCCATAGAAGCACTTAGGGTCTCCGTTTGATATAACTTGCACCTGTTGACAAATGGTAGTCTTATATTTTAAAAATATTTTTACATGAATTTTCACCTGATATTATACACAGGCTCATTGTTAGAAAAAGATTCCAAAAACTTTTTTGTTTGAATCCCAACTATAATATCTCAGTAAATGCAGAACGGTAGCTCTCGGTGCGCGCGCATTTTCTTCTGCCTATGATAAAGGTTTTGCATTTTACATCGCCGCCTCAAGATTATGATATAAAAAATTCTTAAGATGTTTTCCAACATACTTGTGTCAAGGCACACAGGGGCTAAGCCCGATTGGGCCCGAACTCTGTGATACCATAGATATATATTTCTAATATCACATAGTTCAGGCCCAAACGGGGTTAGCCCCTGTGTCAAGGCACATCTTCAAACATTCACTATTTTAAAGCCCAATTCGATCGGAAAACACCAGCATGAAGTTGAACTCACGACCTGCGGAACCTCCCTTTCTAGGTGTGTGTAATCAATTGCAAGAGAGGAAATGAGATACACTTCGTCATCTTTACCGTTTCATAGAATGAGAGGGGTATTGAATTTTTCTGTGCCTTATATTCTTTCTTTGGGAGTTACATGTATTTGCAATCTGTGCGATGCTAGAATGTTTGGTTCCGCAGGTGAGTTCAAGCGAGGTCTGAGATGGGTGAGGTGTATCTATAGATAGTATATTTCTCTGCATTTTATATACATGTATACATATTATTTGCACTAAAAACCAATAACACTAAACATTCAGAGTGTCTGAATATATAGATACGAGGTCAAATGAATAAGGATGTATTACGCACTGAAAATGACCAATGACACCAACAATATGGCATTTTCAAAAACTCCCTTAATCAAGTCAATGGGGATAGAATATCTACATATATGTAGTTTTAAATGAAAGCCAAATTCAAGCTGTATGGTCCGGTGTTCACCTGATTATTTTTTTCCAAAGTGTACAGACTTACTTTAATGGAGCTGAATTAGTTTTAAAACTTATCAATTTTTTCTCGATTACAAGCTTGAAAACATTTACAAGTAAAGGAAAACAGTGAGAAGATTATTTAAAAAGTAAATATAGTTGAAACCCATAAATACATCTGCCGCTCGAGGTGGGAACTCTTGCGCATGCGTATCATTCGATTCAAATAGTGAAGTATGAAATCAAATTTATAGATGGATCATATCCAGTTAATTCTGCTTTCTTAACTTTCTTCCTTCCCTCGTTGTTAAAACGCATGGTCTATTCTCTTAGGACTGGTGCCATTTTCACCGACTGATAAATGCTTCTATAAATAACCCCACGCGCATGAAGAAAATCTCAACATGACATGCATATCTCAGACTCAACTGTCTAGTTTAGGTTTAAAAGAGCGAAAACAACGAAGATTGTTTTAGGAATTTCTACTTTTTAAAGAGATATTTTTATTTCTCTTAAACAAAAACGTGAAACACTAAAGTTGATACGGTATTAATTGTAGTAACAAAACACACAGTTTTAAAACAGATAAGGCCACCAATGATCTTATCTCTAGAAGTCTGAACTGAACAAGTGACTGTCACTTGATTTATCGTCTTAATAAGTATCAATCTAATTAAAATTAGATCCTTTGATACGCTCACTTATACACAAGGATCTAACGAAACCCCATACAGAGGTTAATTCTAGTGACCTTTTAATATATATATATATATATATAGATAGATAGATAGATAGATAGATAGATAGATAAATAGATAGATAATAGTTACTTTTCGCAATGATCGGTAAAAGTATAGGTAAAAAATAAAAATGAAACACGAAGACGTTTAGTAAAGCTTTAGAGCTTTCATTTCAAATCTTCAGGGGCCCGTTTTACAAAACAACTTACGACAAAGTTGCAAGTCTTAAATTCTAAACACAGTTATTACTTTAAATGAATAAAGTAAAACTTGTCTGAGGCTTAATTTTCAACATTTTTTTAAAAAAATGTTTTGCATTTGGAGTGAATAATCTAACAATAAACTGGAAAATTCCAGTATGTAAAGTTGGTCGTAAGTTCTTTTGTAAAACGCGCCCCAGAAGCTTTACATTTAGTAACATAGCGACGTTACGTCACAAACAGCGGAACGTTAAAATTAAACAAATCTAGACGTCATTGCATACTGACTGTGGAAACGTATTGTTCATTGTGACGTCATAGTAAAGCAAAACAAATTTCGACGTCATAAGACACTGAACGTTAAAACATAGTGTTTACAGTGATGTCATTATAAAGTAATGCGTGAAAACATTTTCATTTACAAATATGATAACGTTAAACTGAATTATTGAGTTTAGGTTTGAACATATTAATGAAATGTTTTTCCTTTTCACATCTCTGAATGTCACTTCCACCTGTAAACTTGTAAAATGGAAATATATTGAATTGTTTTTGTCCACAAACATCTAAATGTTCACTTAGTTGAATTTGCCTGTATTCAGGATTGTGGATTTGCTGTTTGTGGACCCGCGCGCGAGCTCGAAGCTTCTGAAGATTTGAAATGAAAGCGCTAAAGCTTTACTAAACGTCTTCGTGTTTCATTTTTATTTTTTACCTATATATATATATATATATATATATATATATATATATATATATATATATATATATATACATACATGTATATATAATATAATATATATATATATATATATATATGCCTAGATGGTCGAACGGTCTAGCGCGTTGGTTACACGCTGCTAGGAGATTTGGTTCCGCAGGTCGTGAGTTCAACCCCGGGTAGGGGCGGAAGTGGGTGTCCAAATAAAGTGAAATTTTCTGTGCTTTATATATATATATGGTGGCCTTTATCTGCATTTTCCTGTTTCAGTGTTGGATGCATCAACTAAAATACCCACTGTATTTTTTTCAGTGTTGGACGCATCAGCTAAGATACCCACAGGTGTTATGAACATGGATTTGAACTGGTATGGCTCTTATGACGAGTGTTACAGTGACGTCACAACTTTAGAAGCGTTCGGGATTCTACCAACAACTCTACCCCCTGTCAAGGGACAATATTGCACCGTGTCCCTGAATCTTCCACTACCGCCTGAGGTCCAAGGGGTTTGTAACACATTCGATTTTCTTTGATATTGCCAGTAGTTTACTGTGGCTTTAGCTGAAGCACGTGGCATTGAATCTTGTCCGATTGTTTGTCTATCTGTCGCTTTGTCAATAAATGGACTAATCTATTTGATTAAATTAGAAGCTAGATCCGCATGCATTGAGAGGTACGTTCTGGTGACGCGAGAATGGGAATAATCGTGAATCTCATTCAGCTAGAGCCATATGTACATTTCTCTGATGTACCCAATCACAGCACCTGAGCACTGCTAACTCCGAAAGTTCAGAGTTTAATATGTGCATGTTTATATACAATTGCAGCAATAGGAATTTTAAACAAAATTGCATCGCTAAAATTCTGCAAATGGAAACAAAAATTAAATGCGACACATTTACGTGCAATTCCGAGCGAAGTTGGTGCAGGAATATTAAGAATTAAGTTCTGCATGGATTTACACTGCAGTTTTGTACTTCGAAAGTCGTTTGCGTTTCAGATGGGTTAGCGTATGTAGAAACTGTAGAAAGAAAGATTTCAACTCATGTCATGGTGTTTATATCTCTCGACTGATTCGATACGCAAGAGCTTGTTCTGCGTATGGTCAGTTTTGAAATTGAGGCAAGCTGCTGACAAACAAGTTGATGGTACAGGGGTTTCAATACTCTCGTTTAAAGCCAGCATTTCGCAAATTCTATGGCTGTTATAACGATCTAGTTTGCCAATACAACCTATCATTGGGTCAAATGCTGTGTGACGTGTTTCATACCGATTGTTAGACCGTTCTTGATACACTGATTTTGATTACGGAGAATTCCGTTCACCTGATCAGGATATAGGGCTCACGGCGGGTGTGACCGTTCGACAGGGGATGCTTACTCCTCCTAGGCACCTGATCCCACCTGTGGTGTATCCAGGGGTCCGTGTTTGCCCAACTATTTTGTATTGCTTATAGGAGTTATATGAGATTGATCACTGTTCGTTATCTGCACCTTTCATATATATATATATATACGTGGTTTATGAATAATGCATTACTTACATAATTTGATGATATTTTTCTTAGTTTCTTTTGGCGATGCAAAGTTCCGGCGCCATCAAAGCAGGAATGTGCTTCCCTAAGTCCTGCAGCAGTGATGACCTTGTCAAGGTTGTCAATGCATGTAAGTTTATGTAGATAGAAACACGGATTCTGAATGTAATAAGAATATGAACAATTTTGAAACCCCTTTACCAACAATGTTTTCGGCAAATTTAATTGATATTGCCCTGCTGGTTTTTGATATTTATTCGAAAATTTGAATTGAGACGACAGACAAATTTTGATCAGAAAAGCTCGTACATGTAAGCCTTTGGCGCAGGTAAGTTGAATGTCTTGTAATGAAAAAAATTTATTTAGAGAGAGAAATGGCTGCTAAATGCTCATGATTTAGAATTTGGTACTTATGGGATCTACAAAAACCTTTTAGCAAAATGAACCTAGACAAATGGAACGAGCTTGAAATTGATACTCTAGTTCCCATAAGAATAATTTTGGGTTTTCCAAAAAAATATTTTATCATGTTAATAATAACTTCTTTATTCATTGATATATTTGATTAATAGCTCACACATGAATTCTTTGCAAATATAACGAATATGTTGACGATGGTGGAAGTAGGTTCTGAAGTGGGGTAGTTTTTTAAAGGAGGGTTGTTATGCTAATTCAATATATCATAGGTCAAAGGCATTATCCACGGGAATGGAATTCTCAAAATGGTTCAAGATGTCGCTTCTAGTTTTGAATGAGAATCTTTTACAAGTAGAATTTAGAAGTGGAGGCACACTTGTAGACTTATGTTTTGGACGACGTCGCTGATACCAGGACGTGTTTTATGTTACGTTGTTTGTTGCTTCTCTATAGTTCTGTACAGCATACCGCTTGGCAATAACACAGTGACAGCCTATCCAATAAACTGCCCAACTCCAGTAGAGGATGATCAGCTGGAGACCAGTGACAAAATAGTCGTGTGAGTAAGCAGTGTGGACTTTTGTACTTAATATAATGTTTAGTTTTTTTAAGATAAAGCATAGCTTCATATACCCGAAAAGCAAAGGCAGTTTGTGGATTTTAAGGTATCAGATCCCTAATACCATAAATCTGTGTAAATATAATATAGAAGTACATGTTTGTTATAAAAATTATTAACCGAAAGGTTTTTTTAAATAATCTTTAAAAAATCATCTACATGTACATCGCTATCTTCTTTCAAAATTCTGTCCTTACCACTCATCATACATCGATTCATATCAATGAGATTGATTGATTGATTGATTAAATATTATTTAACGTCCCTCTCGAGAATATTTCACTCATATGGAGACGTCACCACTGCCGGTGAAGGGCTGCAAAATTAAGGCCTATGCTCGGCGCTTATGGCCATTGAGCAGGGAGGGATCTTTATCGTGCCACACCTGCTGTGACACGGGGCCTCGGTTTTTGCGGTCTCATCCGAAGGACCGCCCCATTTAGTCGCCTCTTACGACAAGCAAGGGGTACTGAGAACCTATTCTAACTCGAATCCCCACGGGATAAAATTTTAAAAGTTTTTTGTACATTATTACGACAATGCTCTAAAATTGTTTAGTCTTCTTTACATGCATTATGGGTCAAATTAATATTCCTTAAAATAGGAAATTATAAATATAACAGTGAAGTGTCGTGATGTACAGTTGGAATATAATCCGTTTCATAACCATTCTTCAAAATCATGCTTTAGTTTTAAACACATTTGATAGCCCAGCCAATGGGATGAAGGCACATGAGTTGCCGTACCTATACCGGATTTCTAAACTTCACAAAATCGCTTTCCAATATAGATATATTGCTAGATACAGTATAAATGTTCTACCAAACCCTATCTTTGCGCGTCACAAAAATATTAACTGCTGTCAAGGAGAAATTTCAAACGAATTGTGCCACAACATACGCCGGAAGGGTGCGAATTAAACTGGATTCTAAAAAATTCTAAAGGAATTTTCGTAAATGTGAAACCACAAAACTTTTCTTAAATGAACTACATCAAGACGTGTACCTTATCAACACTTTAGACAAGCATTCCGCACGATGAATTAAAGACTACTAGCATACTTTTTGACATCGTAGACAGCTGCTTCTTCAATAAACATGGGGAAAAGCGAATATTCATAACATTGAAAATTACTTTGTTAAACACCACTCTGATTTTAGGCAAAGTTCTCTAACGTTGATATAAAAAAGATGCTGGGGTTCCTCACTGACAAAATCTTTGTAGTCTTTGGCGATGAGGTCTTCCAACAGTGTGTTGCAAATCCCATGGTACAAATTGTGCTCCTTTATTACCTGACCTGTTTTTAAATTCTTAAGAGGTAGAATTTATTCAAATACTTTTACATTAGAAGAAAAATCCTCTTGCTGCGGCTTTCAACTTTACATTTACATATATCGGCGACGTTTTATCCATTAACAATGATCATTTTCATTCAATTCGATATATCCCAGTGAACTCGACAGATAAGTAACTAAGTGTCTTCCACATCTGCTTCATACTAATTCTATTGAACATAGATGTTAATTACAAACTAACAACTTTAAGACAAATGAGATGATTTCAACTTCCCATATTTATGTAGCAACATCCATTATCACCAGCATGTATGAAATTGATCACTGTTCGTTATCTTCACCTTTCTCAACTGATTCGATACGCAAGTGCTTGTTTTGTATATGATCAGTTTTAAATCGAGGCAGACAACTGACAAATAAGTTGATGTTACAGGGATTTCAAATCTCGTTCAAAGTCAGCATTTCACAAATTATATGCTCATTATAACAATTCAATTTATCAATACAATCTGTCAATGGGTCAAATGTTGTCTGACGTGTTTCAGACCAATTGTTTTTACGTTCTTTACACACCGATTTTGACTACAGATTACTTCGTTCACCTGATTACGATATAGGGCTCACGGCGGGTGTGACCGGTCCACAGGGAATGATTACTCATCGTAGGCATCTGATCCCACCTCTGGTGTTTGCAGGGATTCGTGTATACCCAATTCTTAATTTTGTATTCTCTCGCGTTCGATCGCGGTAGTGATTGAGCGTTCGCTTCGTAACCGGAAGGTCGTGAGTTCGAACCCCGCTCGTCCCATGACCGCGTCAAACCTAAGATGCATAGGATGATGTTGTATTGAAATATATATAAAGGTCAATTGCTTCTAGACAGCTCCTGGGCAGTTTCCGCGACATTCTATAGTAATCTGGAACATACATGTAGCAAGGTTTGGCACGCATCCTATAAAATTCCATCTTAAAAACCTTGAATTATGAAAAAAATCTATTTAAAACTCGCTGAAAAGATAATTCTATCATATAACAAAGTTTGTAATCGCTATTGAAGAAAACACTTGAGTTTGCTGTCCTTACTGAAAGACACGGTCAACTTATAGATTAATTACAGACAAATCGCTGAACAGTAAACAGGCTTGGCTATGAAATTTAAAATACACGTGTAAATATTTGAAATATCCACATGGTCATGAAAGACTAACATCCACGACAGTTCACTTTATTTGGTAATTCTTGAACATTGTAAATAAACTTGAGTTTGAAAAGTGTTTTGTAAATGTTATTCAATTCACAGTATCAACAAATACATTTTGATGAGTGTATGTTTTCTTTCAGTATTATCTTAATCATCTTTCTGATTCTCATCGTGGAGGGAACGTTGTATGACGTCATTATCATTGTCTGGCCCAAAATAAAACATTCTCGTAAGAAAGCGGACAGTGAGAAACAAATCGACGACAGCAGTAACTCATCTGACAGTAACTACAAGCTCAGGGCGGAAAATGAAGACATCCAACAACCCAAACAGAAGAAAAACAATCCAAGTACAGTTATGATTTTATTATATAGCTAATAAATAGACTATTACAAAATCTGCGTAAAATCTAGAGAATGTTAGCGTTCAATATCCTGAGAATTTATTGAACGCTAACTTTGCATTGCGTAAATTGTGTGCGCCCGAAACATTCCGAGTATGAGCGTTCAATATTGACAGAGCCCGTATTTGATATCATATTCATTTATTTAAACAAAATGTTTTACTGTACATAAATTATGATGTCTCCATTCACAAAATCAGTTTGCTTCATGCATTAATGACGGGTTTAATATTGAACAGTTAGGAAATGCATGCTGATATTGCACACCTTCACCTTATGGAGCGCCAAATTAACATAAACTCAAATAATTGAAGATATCTTCAATTATTTGAAGATATCATCAATTCAATTATTGCTCTCTTTAATTGAATTAATGCGCGCATTAAATCAATTATTGCTCTCATCAAATGAATTAATGAACGCTTCAATTCAATTATTGCTCTCATCAATTGAATTAATGCGCGCATCAATTGAATTAATGCTCTCATCAATTGAATTAATGCGCGCATTAATTCAATTATTGCTCTCTTCAATTCAATTGATGCGTACATTAATTCAATTAATGAGATCAATAATAGATTTGATGCGTACATTAATTCAGTTATTGCTCTCTTCAATTCATTTGACGAGAGCATCAACTTAGTAGAAATATTGCTCTCAATAATTAATTTAGAGCTCGGTATAAATAATTTGATGATCTCTTTAATTCAATTGAAGATATCTTTGAATTATTTACAATACTTTTGTATAAGGAATTAATGTGCGCATCAATTCTTTTAAAGAGAGCAACAATTCAATTAAAGAGATCATTAATTCAATTGTGAATATGTTGAATTGAAGATATCTTTAATTATATACTTGCTCTCTCTAAATGAATTATTGCTCTCTTCAAATGAATTAAAAATATCATTAATTTAATTGAAGAGAGCAATAATTGAATCAATGCGCGCATTAAACCAATTATTGCTCTCATCAAATGAATTAATGCGCGCATCAATTCAATTATTGCTCTTATCAATTGATTTAATGTGCACATTATATCAAATATTGCTCTCTTCAATTGAATTGTAGCGCGCATCAATTCAATTGTTGATATCATTAATTCATTTGAAGAGATCATTAATTCAATTAAAGTGCGCATCAATTCAGCCGAAGAATTAATGCTATCATCAATTCAATTAATGCGCGCAATAATTCAGAATTGAAGATATCATTAATTATTTGAAGAGATCTTTAATTCAATTGTTGCGCACATCAAATTAATTGATGATATCTTCAAATAATTGAAGATATCTTCAATTATTTGAGTTTATGTTAATTTGGCGCTCCATACACCTTAGATGCCTATATTGATGACTTTTCGCCTATTTTGGAGTAGTTTGAGTGAAAAGGGATATAATTTAGCAACTAAATATCTTAGCCATTTGATATAAGGGTTAGTGAACTTATAGTGGTGAATATTGGCACTCGTTGGTTGTCAAAATGCACTCGCAAGCTCGTGCATTTTTACAGCCAACTTGTGTCAATATTCACCAATATAAGTTCAATAATTCTATAATACATACACTTTGACACATATACAGTCCCAATATTTAGAACAACTGACTGTAAATTAGATGTTACTTTGTATATAAATGCGTCAGCAAGTATCTTGAAGTAACGATTTGTATGAAATATGTTGAGCTCTTATACCGCGCGCTGATTCAATACAGGATGGTTAGTTTGTATGTGGTATATACAGGTAGGCCAAGACAAAGATTTACTATAGAAACGATATCACTTTCAGGTGTCTTCGGACGAATTATACTGTCCTTCAGCGCCTACACCAATGGCAAGAAGATTCTGGGCACATCCCAACCCAAAGGAAGTCTAACGGCCGTCAACGGTATCCGATTTCTCAGTATGAGTTGGGTCATCCTGGGCCACACCATTGCTTTCATAATGGGCAGTACATGTAAGGATCGTCTGGTTGTTTCTGATGTATGCATGTAAATAACCCATTTCATGTCCAATTTGACCAAGATTCAGTTTGAAGAAATATAGAAATTCTTGCCCTCAGGATGTATCTGAAGTACGTGTACATTACGATATTTACAGTTTATGTACATGAACTAAATTTTAAACCTATACGGTTTTCAATTTTTCCGATAAAAGATAATTATATGTATCCATCTTTATCACTTCTGCTTCATACTTCGATATTTTGTTGACAGTGGGCATTGATGGCTAACTGACAACTCAACTGTATGACAAGCGGGATGATTTCAGTTTCTCCACCGTCAACTTCCCATATTTATGTAGCAATATTCCATTATCACCTGCATATGGTGTTTATATCTCTCGACTGATTGGATACGCTAGAGCTTGTTCTGCGTATGGTCAGTTTTTAAATCGAGGCAAGCTACTGACAAACAAGTTGATGATACAGGGGTTTCAACAGTCTGGATTGAAGTCAGCATTTCGCAAAATCTATGGTTGTTATAACGATCTAGTTCGTTAATAGAACGTATCATTGGGTCAAATGCTGTGTGACGTGATTCATACCGATTGTTAGACCGTTCTTAGCACACTGATTTTGACTACGGATAACTTGCTATTTGAATTACTGCCAATTTCCCGACGTATTATAGCGATTTTCTCTATTTGAATTACAGCTAATTTTCTGACGTATTATAGCGATTTCCTCTATTTGAATTACAGCTAATTTTCTGACGTATTATAGCGATTTTCTCAGTCGTCTCTCCTCCCAGGCTGTCATCAATGCTTTGGTTTCTGTGGATACATTTTTCGTTCTCAGGTAATTTGTCTACATGTAGTAGTCCTGAAATTCATGTTTTTCCTTACAGAAATATGTTTTACATAAATTGTCTATTTTTAGTGGTTTGTTGACTTCATACTTGTTACTAAAACAAATGAGCAAAACCAAGGGGCGGATCAACTGGTTTCTCTTCTACTTCCATCGATTTTGGAGGTAATAATGTAGTTTGTTTTGATATGTTCAAAATCTAAAATGCGTTATCCAACTTCACTGATAATCAAATTAATCATATATCGATTTTATTTTGTATTGCTTAATGCTTATAGGAGTTACAATATTGATCACTGTTCGTTATCTTCACCTTTCGACGATAGAGTATTACACACTATTATCTACATTTGAATTAAATACTCTAGATCTTATATAAACGTTTCTTTCTTCCACCAGACTAACCCCAGTTTACATGATGGTGATTGGTATGTACGTTACAATTTACCCCCATCTTATTTTTGGTCCCAATAAACCCCAACCAGATGAGATATGTAAAAGAGTATGGTGGAAAAACCTTCTATACATCGACAACCTTTTTGGACTCAAAGACTTGGTAAAATATGTTGACAATCCATACGCCATTTATCCTATCTAGTAACCTGTAGAAAATGTAATGACAGTTTGCTGTCTGATTTAGAAAATATGTTATGGAGTCCATAAATTTGCGAATGACTTATGGTTAGATATATCATACGATAGCCGATAGCGGCCGTCAATTTACGGCAATATTTTGAGTGTAGCGTGTACAATATTTTGCTGAAAATTCCTCGCTACCTTACATCTATAAGTAAGTCGTCAGTGTCATTGCAAAATGTTACGTACGCTTTACACACCCCCTGTTATAAACTCTGTAAAGCGTCAGTGAGTGCTTCGTGTACATTTTACTCCTATATTTGGTATCAAATTTGAACCTAGAAATAAATTGTTTCATTCCCCCTTTTCTTTGTCCTTTTTGGTACCACTGCTGACATTATCTCTAGTTTCCAGTATGTTTGACCAAATTTTTTATCATGGTAAATTTAGAGATGACGGCTTTATATTATTGAACTTAAATGATATTGGCAATTCTGCCACAAGTTGTTAGGATCACCAATCATATATCTGACACCCCGTAAAGATCTTAGAAACTACCAACAGCTTCTACATAACCCATATGTTTGCAAGGTATTGATGGAAGGAGAATGTACTGGGCATTTGAGGAATGCAAGTGATATATGTACTATGAACCATTTTAAAAGAATTTTAAGAACAGTAGAGAAAAAGGGTTATAATGAATCTGAAACTGAACCTGTTATATAAGCAACTGTGTCAACTGATAGATCCAAATTTCATGGAAATGCAGAAAAACTAGCATCAACCAAAGCAATACTCACTATATTTAGCAGCAAGTTCAAACCTTATTTAAAAGATTTGAGAAGAAAGACTCCTCAAGCATTGGTACATTGCATTACATAAAAGAAGATGAAATATACAACAAACTATTCACGACAGCTCCTATTGTTGCATACCATAAATAGAGGAACATCGCCAATTAAATTACGACAGGGGTACCAAGTATGGGGAGGGGGTGATGAAGAACTTTAATGTATAGTGTACATTTGTTTTACTTTGGACACAGACAACTTGTTGGTGTATAGTGTATATGAGGTTTTGCCGGACACTATACATTTGAGTTAAGAGTGTAAGGTGTCAAAGATTTTTCGAGAAACGGTATATATGGGTGTGGCCGGTAGACAAGGGATACTTAATGCTCCCGGACCCCTGATTCCACCATTGGTATGTCCGGGGGTCCGTGTTTGCCTAATTCTCTATTTTGTATTGCTTATAGGAATTGTGAGATTGATCACTGTTCGTTATCTTCATATTTCAGGCTACACTCAAAACATTAATGTAAAGTGAGAGCTGTTGTCAGCCATTGTGATATTATGCAATGATGGCGAATAGATTTGATTAGAATTATTCTAGATTGATATATCACTGATAGGACACATCTCATGTTTTCAAAGTATATAATATTACATGCATTTTGACTTCTTTATGCTTATAGTAATTAATTCTAATAGTTCGTTCGCCGAAATTTTGCGATATTTAACCACAATACAGACTTAAATCTAAGCCCCGATTTCAAAAAGTCAAGTTAATTAGGTAGGTAGTCACGTGGTACAGTGACGTCACATGCGCCCTTCGGATTGTGAAAGTACTGCGAGATATTAAAATCTCAACTTTTAGGGGCCTAATTAATTTACCATGGGCAACATTTAAATCGATGTTGATAAATTGTCCGAGTTTTATATGTGTTCGCCACCAGTGCACACATATAACGATGTAAATACCCAAATATAGCGAGTAAAGCGTGTATTAAATCGGCAAAATTGTGAGTAAATAATGTTTATATGGGCCGCTGTCTACAAACTGTTTGGGGATGTTATTCCTTTATACATCTGTAATTGACGCTGTTTTTCTAAAATAAACAGTGCAATCATTATTTATTTTTGGATTAGACAAATTATGATACGTTAAATTGTTGACAACTAGGCCCTTTGCCAAGCTATTGTCACGCGTGCATTTCGGAAAGAAAGAAAAAGACAACACACACACAAATCAATAAAAATATTCAAATTTAAAGTGGTAATCACATTATTTTATTTTGATAAAGCAATCTTATTACTATTTTTGAATTGTGATCTGCACGTCTTTAGGAAGTACGAAGTGGGAGCACGGCGTTATAGCCTACTGACGCACTCAAGATGCTACGAGTTCAATAAAGAAATAGTTTTATAATTCAATTTAAAGTTAGGAAATACAATATTCTATTATTTGTATAATTAAAAGTTCAATTATTTTGTATCTTTATTTTTTGTTGTTGTAAATCTACCAGTTGGTAGATCGTCGATATATGTTGTTACAAGGTGAAGGTCAGTTGATCCGAGTGTGTATTGAATTTGAAGAGCAAAACAGAATGTATACTATAGGCCTACCAGTGCTTATAGCTTCGATATATCCATTTTCTCGCAGTTTATCAGGGTCTCTGTCCAAGCGATGTTTGAAAAGGTGACTGGGTGTGTTTTTTAAGGTAAAGTTCTTGCTCCAACAAAAAAATTATCCACGTCTTTTTTCTCGTACCTTCCATCGCAAAATTGAAAAATACTCAGTCTAAATCCTTTCTACCGACAACTAGTACACCCGAGCATGGCACAAAACATCTTAATGCATTATTATTTACAAGCCGTTAACGTGACAATTGGTTTTTTGTCGATTAAATCTAATCTGTTTATGAAATGGCTAATAGATGTTTTCAAACCCGAGGGCGCATATGACGTCACACAAAATGGCGCGTAAACTAGCGAAAGAAAATATGCATATCGCAAGATTTGAATTTCATCGCTTTCAAACTCGAAAACTACGCAAAATATTTCATTAAAAACACATTTAAAGTAGTTTTAGGCATAAAAAGAGTTAATTTTGCTGAAAAAATGAAAAAGTTTAGAAACATGCGTTGTGTCCTTTAATCCTTTTATTATTTAACAGAATAATAGCGTTTGAGTTTATCTTGTTATCTGGATGGATAATGCCATAAATTTCTAGTTTATTAACAGTGTTTGTTCTTGTATCTGAATATTGACATACAGTTCTAGTTTATTAACAGTGTTTTTGAATCTGAATATTGACATAAAGTTCTAGTTTATTAACAGTGTTTCTGTATCTGAATATTGACATACAGTTCTAGTTTATTAACAGTGTCCTTGTATCTGAATATTGACATACAGTTCTACGTTTTTTAATTAACATTTTTTGTCTTGTTATCAGAATAATGACAGACAATTCTTCTTTTTATTAATTAACAATGTTTGTCCGAGTATCTGAATATTAACGTACAGTTCTACGTTTTGTTAATTAACAGTGTTTGCTTTGGTATCTGAATAATGACAGACAGTTTTACGTTTTGTTAATTAACAGTGTTTGAGTTGGTCTTGGTATCTGAATAATGACAGTTTTACGTTTTGTTAATTAACAGTGCTTGGGTTGGTCCTGGTATCTGAATAATGACAGTTTTACGTTTTGTTGATTAACAGTGCTTGGGTTAGTCCTGGTATCTGAATAATGACAGACAGTTTTACGTTTTGTTAATTAACAGTGTTTGGGTTGGTCCTGGTATCTGAATAATGACAGACAGTTTTACGTTTTGTTAATTAACAGTGCTTGGGTTGGTCCTGGTATCTGAATAATGACAGTTTTACGTTTTGTTGATTAACAGTGCTTGGGTTAGTCCTGGTATCTGAATAATGACAGACAGTTTTACGTTTTGTTAATTAACAGTGTTTGGGTTGGTCCTGGTATCTGAATAATGACAGACAGTTTTACGTTTTGCTAATTAACAGTGTTTGGGTTGGTCTTGGTATCTGAATAATGACAATTTTACGTTTTGTTAATTAACAGTGTTTGGGTTGGTCCTGGTATCTTAATAATGATATGCAGTTTTACATCGTAAGTCCACTGCTGATTGTGCCATTCTACTTGTAAGTATAACAACTTTTACGTTTATTCTTGTGTCATAACTTTCATAAACATAAATCAAAATAATAGTATACATGTATGGGCGGCGGAAAGGGTAAAAAAAAACCATATAAGACAAAAACCCACTTTACATGATTTTAATGACCATAAAAACTTAAATAATGACATTGAATGCTTAATAAACGGACCTTTTTAATTGCAGTACAAATATACATACAAACAAAATTAGCAATCCGATACGGAACGAACAGACGTAATTGTAAAACGAACGGTCATCAAAACAAACCACTTAATACACAGCAAATGATTTTTATATGCACAGCAGTGTTACTTTGCAAATAAATGACGATAAAATTAAGATAAACGGTTTCTCGTCATGTATACATATGTTGAAATCAAGGGGTCCGTGTTTGCCCAACTCTCTATTTTGTATTGCTTATGAGATTGATCCCTGTTCGTTATCTTCACCTTTCATGGTATTTTTTGCCCATTCCGCCGCCCATATACATGTCCTTGACGTAAACATAGGTAGTAATTGCTCCTTCGACAAACGCTCGGCAAGTAGAAATGAGAATCATGGTTCTTACGTATATGACCTTAATAACAGAGGTCCCGTGTCGTGACAGGCGTTGACACTATAAGGAACCCCCACTTCTTTGTCCCAGAGCGCTAAGCAAAAGTCTAAATTCCTATAGTTGGTGATGTCTCAATCTGAGAGAAAAATTCTCGACTGGACGTAATGCACACAACCAACCAAAAGCAGCATTATAATTGATTAATTCTATATAGATATATGTATTACAGCATTATAATTGATTAATTCTATATAAATATGTGTATTACAGCATTAGAATTGATTAATTGTATATAGATATGTGTATTACAGCATTAGAATTGATTAATTGTATATAGATATGTGTATTACAGCATTAGAATTGATTAATTGTATATAGATATGTGTATTACAGCATTAGAATTGATTAATTGTATATAGATATGTGTATTACAGCATTAGAATTGATTAATTGTATATAGATATAAGTATTACAGCATTAGAATTGATTAATTGTATATAGATATATGTATTACAGCATTAGAATTGATTAATTGTATATAGATATGTGTATTACAGCATTAGAATTGATTAATTGTATATAAATATATGTATTACAGCATTAGAATTGATTAATTGTATATAGATATATGTATTACAGCATTAGAATTGATTAATTCTATATAGATATATGTATTACAGCATTAGAATTGATTAATTATATATAAATATATGTATTACAGCAATAAAATAGTGGGAGCTATTATCAGTGCCATATTTCTGCTGGCTTTTACCATCATTCCGGGGGTGATCAGTTATATGAATAACCTCTCGCTTCATTCGATTGGTGGAGGACCAAAAGATGCAGAGTAAGTCGAATTAGTAGCAAATCTCTTGTACAGAACAATTATAATAAATTCCCTGTACCTAGTTTTATTTTCAATAAGTTCACGAGTAGACAAAAACATTACGACTGTGCAATCTAGAAGAAGGAATATACTTCATGTAAAGCCTTATATTTCTACAATTTTACTTTCAATAATTAAACGAGTGAACAAAATTCTATTAGATATATTTTAAGACATGCAGTCACAACTTGCTTTTGGGTTATGAAAAAAAAAAATTAATGCATTGTTTCTTTGTAGTCGGGTTTCTTACTTTGATGACTATTACATCGTTCCATGGTGCCGTATGGGTCCATACATTTGTGGTGTGATCACAGGTTACCTACTCTACATCACCAAATGCAAATGTCGAATGAATATCGTAAGTATATAAAATGTCATTGTTTATGTATGTATGAATAACTTTTTACGTTACATAAATGATATTTAAACTGGTTACTCTTTAGAAAGAAAGCATTTCTTCCTAACAACGCAGTTTGGTTGGTATTCGTGTCGGGGGCAGGGGGAGATGCATTGTAGCCAGGTCAAACCTGCAATCATGCCGATATTTCACAAAAGAACTACATTGTATTCCTGAATGACACATATCTTGGAATCACTGAGGCCTAAACACGTGGTGGTACGTGTTTTAGGTGTCGACACTATATCAAAATACTCGTTATTGCAGGACGTGCATCTACAACGAATGAATTGAATGTGTAGGAAAACTTGTACAATATGCTGATGTAGTCCGAATGATCCGTAATCATACCAGTATTTTAATTCCATTATATGTCTGGTCAGAAGATTGTGTCAGATGTCAAAACATCTATTGTAATGCATGTAGTTTATTCAAAATATTAATTTTACAATTTGGGATTGTATGACAGATCCAAAGTATAATATTTTGAAAACTCTTCTGTGACCTTACATTAATGGAATGAATTAGGTTGAGAACGTGCTAAAAAGTATTCTAGGATATATCTGAGAGGGTTAGAGTTCTCATGATATTGGGAATGGGTGAAAATAATTAGATTCCCGTGCTATTGGTTTGGTCTATCGCAGTGCGCCTACTTTTGAAACATTTTGAAGTTATTTTCTTTAAAACAAACTAAGCTTTTTTTTCCAACTGATATGCAGTATCAGTGAGTGAGGTAGAACGGATTTTATTATTCATATGGTTCCTAAATGACCATGTCTTGGGTCTGTAAAGTTGATGGAGACATACAAACTGGTCACACTTTTATTGAGCTTTAAGGATCCTGACCGAATTGTGAAACTCATACTCTCGTGGACTCTGGACGTCAGTGTCTGCACACAAGAACAAAGCAAAACTAATGAAAGGTGAAGATAACGAACAGTGATCAATCTCATAACTCCTATAAGCAATACAAAATAGACAGTTGGGCAAACACAGACCCCTGGACACACCAGAGTTGGAATCAGGTGCCTAGGAGGAGTAAGCATCCCCTGTCGACCGGTCACATCCGCCGTGAGCCCTATATCCTGATCAGGTCATTATAACAATCTAGCTTGCCAATACAACCTATCATTGGGTCAAATGCTGTCTGACGTGTTCATACCGATTGTTAGGCCGTTCTTGGCACTCTGAGTTTGACTTGGGATAACTCCGCTTACCTGATCAAGATATAGGGCTCACGGCAGGGAATGCTTATTCCTCCTAGGCAATTGATTCCACCTATGGTATATCCATAGGTTCGTGTATGCCCAACTCTCTATTTTGTATTGCTTATATATGTAGATAGAAGTTATGAGATTGATGACTGCTCGTCATCCTTTCACCTAGAAAATACTTATTCTACGAAATATATGAGTACCAGTTCTGATATTGTTTTACAGTTTGTAAACCTGTTGGGGTGGGTAGTGGCGGCGGCCTCGGCCAGTGCTGTTCTGTATGGTATTTACGACACAGTGAAGCTTGATAATCCAGTTGAACTGTCTAAAGAGGTCACCGCCCTGTATAACGCCGTCAACAGGACAGTGTGGGGTGCCGCCGTCTGCTGGGTCATCTTCGCTTGTGCCACCGGCAATGGCGGTAACTAGTTTTGGATTAGATTCAGGGCAACATTGTTTCTTTAACACTGTTTATAATACATGTATATTGGTGATAATGAATAAAGTTTGCAATTTAACTACAATTTGTATATCAAAACGTTGTTCCTCACGTTTATCAAAAGTTTAACTTAATTGATAATTCAGACCACTTGCTACAAACGTTTTTGATAGGAATATTTTTTTTGCAACTGTTGGATATATGATGGTGTGCTTTGGTTTCAGGTTACATTAACACCTTACTGTCTTGGAAAGCCTTTGTGCCTCTTTCTCGGTTGACCTACTGCGCCTATTTGGTACATCCCTTGGTGATGTATGTGTACTATCTGAACAGGAACTTCCCATTTTATATGACTGATCTGGATTTTGTAAGTACTGCAGTATCCATGAATAATGAACATTTGCCGAGTGTTCCACTACGATTTTCTTTTGGTTTTCTGGAATACGTACACATATAGTCCACACACACACACACACACACACACACACACACACACACACACACACACGTACCCATATATATATATATATATAATTTTTTTTTTATTTTGCAGGTGTACATCTTCCTCGCCAATCTGGTCGTTTCTTACGGTATGGCCTTTATTTTATCCATCGCATTTGAGTCACCGTTCATGGGACTCGAGAAAGTCATGTTCCCAAGTCGTGGCAAAAAGGAGGCCAAGTAAAGAATGAGAGATTTCCTGATAATCCGAGATCTGTGTTTAAAATTGAATAACTGGTTCATATCTAGTGAATTTAACAAAAACATTCTAAATAGTAAGTCGTGCATATCTGCAATGAAATGGGCAAACCCAACAAGGACAGTTCTATGTTTTTAATGCTTGGTGTTTACTTAAAAGTGCATGTGTATGAGAAAACCATGTTAGATATTAACAAATGTAATTGAAGAAAATAATATGAATTCTTTATTATCTTTAATCTGCTTTTCTTCCATTAAATGTCGGACTCCACATCTCAATAAAGTCTCTGGTTTGTGCTTATTTTTAGTAACATTTTTTTTAATTATATGGTAATAAATTCAAATGTATATAATTCAACATGAAAACTGAGGCACTTTGGATGACAAATAGGCATGATACAAGGACATATAAATGAGAGAAAAAAAATAATCGTTTTGATTCTTTTTTCCAGTTTGAAACTGTTACTAGATGTTGTTGTGAAAACAATCATCCCAAACGGACCCCGCGTTGCGGCATTATTTGTTCAGTTCAAGATTCATAACTCCTTCAAAAAAGCTCAAACGCAAACCTGATCTGTATCCCATTGATATAAGTACATGCATATATTTTCAATTCAATAGCTGCAGGGATAGTTATAAAGTTAAAGTCTGAAAAAAGCATTTGTACGGACGGACAGATGCACGCAGAAAGCACTATTGGAAACCCCTGAATAGGCGGGGACCTAACTATATCCTTTTGAAGAATTCTCTACAGGACAGATTGTCTTGATAAGTATCATATACTGATTGAACTGATGCATTGTATTTTGTATTTGTAAACTAAAGATTTGTAAAAGTTTTCCATCCAAGCATGACTTCTTTTATTTGATAGTGATGGTATATAAGAACAAGTGTAGATAATGAACAGCGATCAATCCCATAAATCATATAAAGAATATAAAATTAAGAGAAAGGCAAACACTGACCCATGGTAGGATCAAGTGCCCAGGAGGAGTAAGGATCCCCTGTTGACAGGTAACACCCGCCGTGACAGCGTGAGCCCTATATCTTGATCTGCTAATCCGTAGTCAAAATCAAGACTAACAATTGGTATGAAACACGTCACACAGCATTCGATCCAGTGATAGCTTGTAGTTTAAAATTACACCATTATAACGACCATTTAATTTGCGAAATGCTGACTTTAAACAAGACTAATGAAACTCCTGTAACATCAATTCATCTTTCAGAAATTCAACTTCGATACGGATATCGAAAGCAAGTTTTTTTTTTACTTGCCTAGATGGTCGAGCGGTCTAGCGCGCTGGTTACATGCTGCTAGGAGATTCGTTTCTGCAGGTCACGAGTTGAACCATCCGGGACGGAACAACAAACCAAAAACAAATAAACATGTAATTTGCAGTGTAAATACGTTTGAAGATTTAGTGTAGTTTTAGTGCTAGTGGGTTTTTTTCCTTGCATATCTTTAGCCATCTCATGTAAACATTTTCGTTTGTCCTGAGGAAGGGACAGATCGTCTCGAAAATTTGACAACCTAATTGTATATATTAATTTTTAGCTCACCTGAGCTAAAAGCTAAAGTGAGCTATTCTGATCACCCGTATTCCGGCGTCCGTCTGTCTGTCCGTCTGTAAACTTTTTTTTACTTCTTCTCAAAAACCACTGAGCCAATTTCAACCAAAATTGGCACAAAACATCCTTAGATAAAGGGAATTCTAAATTGTTAAAAAAAAAAAAGGGACAGGCCACCTTCCAAGGGGAGATAATCAAGAAAAGATAAAAATAGAGTAGGTTAATTAAAAAATCTTTTCAAGAACCACTGGGCCAGAAAAGATGAAATTTATAGCTTTATTAGGTAGTGCAGATTCTAAATTGTTAAAATCATTGCCTCCGGGGTCAGATGGGGCCACAATAGAGAATCAAAGTTTTACATACAAATATATAGGAAAAATCTTTAAAAATCTTCTTCTCAAGAACCACTGAGCCAGAAAAGCTTAGATTTATATGAAAGCTTCCTGATATAGTGCAAATTCTAAATTGTTAAAATCATGATCCCCGGGGGTCGAATGAGGCCACAATAGGGGATCAAAGTTTTACATACAAATATATAGGAAAAATCTTCTTCCCAAGAACCACTGAGCCAGAAAAGCTGGTATTTATATGAAAGCTGTCTGATATAGTGCAGATTCAGGTTTGTTAAAATCATGGCCCCCTGGAGTAGGATGGGTCCACAATAGGGGATCAAAGTTTTACATACAAATATATAGGGAAAATCTTTAAAAATCTTCTTCTCAAGAACCATTAGGCCAAAAAAGTTCACATTTACATGAAAGCTTTCTGACATAGTGTAGATTCACGTTTTTCAAAAACCATGGCTTTCAGGGGTAGGTTTGGGGCCATAATAGGGACTACGGTTTTACATGCAAATATATATGGAAAGTCTTCTGATATGGACCAAGGTGACTCAGGTGAGCGATGTAGCCCATGGGCCTCTGTTTTTAAATCCCTGGGTCCGGCATAAGAATTTAAAAGAAAATAAACCACACAAAAAGTTAAAATTCTAACACGAGCGCTTTCACATCGAAAATGAAAGCCTATATATAGAGTGGATTTTCATATACAATCAGATACATGGTATATATGTCTCTGATTCAATGTCCTGATTTTAATGTTTTGATAGCCTATACTATCCAAGGCATTTGATCCTCCCTCCACGCTGGCATCGCTCGTGGATTTTGACCGATTCTCATTTGTTCTTAATGAAAGGTGAAGATAACGAACAGTGTTCAATCTCATAACTTCTATAAGCAATACAAAATAGAGAGTTGGGGAAAACATGGACCCCTGGATATACCAGAGCTGGGATCAGGTGCCTAGGAGGAGTAAGCACCCCCTGTCGACCGGTCACACCCGCCGTGAGCCCTATATCTTGATTAATCAGTGATCGAATTCGAATTAGTGATATAGATTTACAGAGAGAGAGAGAGAGAGAGATAAAACGTGTTTAGTGACGACAATTTTTAACCATTTGACAGAAGTTGTGACCACACTAACAAAATTCTGTTCTCACAATTACGTCCCCATAAATGTGATCCACAGCATGTGAAATATGTAGATACAAAATATTAGATTAGTGAGGACAAGTGGTGTGGGGACATGTTCTCAATAATATTCTCTCTTAAAAGCAAGGTGAAGATAACGAACAGTAAAACCATTTCAATATTAGATAAACTTTTAAAGATGTCCCTATAGCTATACATAGCACAGTACATTTTTGCCTTTACAATAACATAATTAAAGTGTGGAAAAATATTTTAGAAAATGCATTAAGATACTGTATTACAGCAAGTGTGTTTGATATCCGTTGTAAATACTGTGGTATCTACCGATAATAAGAACCATTTAAAAAAAAAAAAAGATTTGTACTTTTGGTTAACGAAATCCAAAAGTCCTTTGAAATTAATTGATATTTTAAGAACAGTTATATAACCAGTGTATCACTAATGCGAGAACCGAGGTAGCTGAACAACCAGTCCCGGTACAACCAGCTTCGCCGATATCAAGAGAGCTTAACCATGTCCATTATACCTTCGATTACTCGCAAGCTGTATCCATACCGCATCATGCTTGTCAAGTTGGACCTCTCTACTTTTACACCTAAAAGATTCAGTGGTTTGGAGTTGCTATGGAGGGTGGCTATTATTTCTGTGTACTATTTTTCTAAATTTAGACAATTTAATATTAATACGTTAGCATTTTCTAACGAAAAAAAGCTATTTAGAAAGAGGCTTTGTAATTCACGTAGGTATTTCCTAGTAGATGAGGATTCGACACCGGGGGAAAACGGAACACACGTCAAGGGCGCGATTGGCGTAATTTCCATGCTTCATTATTGCTTTGAGAATTTTGGACTGAGTGAAAAAGAATACCACTTACACTGTGATAATACTCAGGTCAGAATCCAAATTAAATAATAAAAAATGATAATGAAAAAATTAAACATGATCGTCAACTTCCCACATTTATGTAGCAATATTCCATTATCACCTGCATATGGTGTTTATATATCTCAACTGATTCGATATGCAAGAGCTTGTTCTGGGTATAGTCAGTTTTTAAATCGAGGTAAGCTACTGACAAACAAGTTGATGGTACAGGGATTTCAACAGTCTCGATTGAAGTCAGCATTTCGCAAATTCTATGGTCGTTATAACGATCTAGTTCGTCAATACAACCTCGCATTGGGTCAAATGCTGTCTGACGTGTTTCATACCGATTGTTAAGCCGTTCTTGGCACACTGATTTTGACTGCGGATAACTCCGTTTACCTGATCAGGATATGGGGCTCACGGCGGGTGTGACCGGTCAACAGGGGATGCTTACTCCTCCTAGGCACCTGATCCCACCTCTGGTGTGTCCAGGGGTCCGTGTTTGCCCAACTATCTATTTTGTATTGCTTGTAGGAATTATGAGATTGATCACTGTTCGTTATCTTCACCTTGCACATGCATTATGAGTCTTACAATTCTTAAAGAAGCATTTTAATTTTACTTTGAAGGAGAAATCAAAAATATATATTTATGTTGACGTACTTACTTTGGAGAACTCTGAGTGGCAAGCACTCCCAAATACATTTGCACATGCAAGTTCGATACTATGGCAACGGTTTAGTGGACGCCGGGTTTGCTTACATAAAAATATACAGAAGGTCAGAGGTTGATTCATTGGATCAGTTAGCATCCGCAGTCAGAAAAAGCGCGACATCTATTAACGAAGTGGTTGTATTCGGTGGTGCTGATGGAGAATGGCTGGATTGGAAAACATTGACATCCAACTATTTCATTCCCTTGAAGGGTATTAGAAAATTCAGACAATTTGTTTTCCTAGCAGATAAGCCAGGTAAAATAAGCTAAAAGAACGTTGTGGGTT
This sequence comes from Ostrea edulis, assembly GCF_947568905.1. Lineage (NCBI taxonomy): Eukaryota > Metazoa > Mollusca > Bivalvia > Ostreida > Ostreidae > Ostrea > Ostrea edulis. The sequence goes on along the minus strand of NC_079165.1, from coordinate 101,187,890 downwards.
TTTTTTTTCACATAAGAAATGGATTGTAAAAAGTCTTGTTTATTATGTTACCACATATCGATTTTTTTCGGCTGTTAAAACAAATCGTGAGAGGGGATACGTTGTATTGGGTGATGTGTGTGTGTGGGGGGGGGGGGGGGACTTTAAATCGCTGACTCGCCATCTCATAAAAAAATAATTCCTAAATCATTTCCAAACAAGGTACTGGGACATTTCTAAATTTTCTCTTTCTGAATTAAACTCTCATAAATGATTTACATTTTTTAAATTATGTTACCACACATCGATTTTTTTCGACTGTTAAAACAAATCTTGAGAGGGGATACGTTGTATTGGATGATATTGGGGGGGGGGGGGGGGGGTGCGGTGACTTTAATTCGCTGACTCGCCATCTCAACCCAAAAAAAATTCATACCTTAATCATTTCCAAACAAGATACTGGTACATTTCTAAATTTTCTCTTTCTGAATTAAATTCATGCGTTGATACAGATGTCAGTCAGCCTCCAAGAGTCAAATTTATTAACCCTTTTGTCAGGGCCCCGTATAAGGACGTAGTTGCCCCCTTTACCCAACATCCAGGAAGAAAAAAGACTCTAAAAACTAGCCTATTTTGAATCTGTCATAATTTAAATAGTTGTGTGAATTTTGATATATGTATACCTATATATCATATGATAAAAAATCTCGACTCATGCATTTTGATTACGTTTAAAACAGTCACAAAACGTAACGAAATACAACGTAAATTTCCAAAAATCATGACGTCAAACGACTCGATGCAAGTTTTTACGAAGTTTGATGGGAATTTTTTATGTCATTATCATTGGATTATAATGGAATGCTACATATCAACAAAAAGAGGAGAAATTCCTCTATGTAAAACATTTAAAAAGTGAAAAAGTTATATTTTTCACTTAAGGGTGGTTTTTGCGTGACGGTAATCAGTTAAAAAATACAAACATTTCAATTTAAAAAAAACCCACGGCAAATATTTGTTTTCAATTGATTCTCTTTGATTGCCTTGTACAAGATTTGCATGTACTATTTGTAACATGTAGAATGTCGAACTGAAATATTTCACACTGGCTTGATGCCATACACGATAACAAAATCGTCATATATATCATGTTGTTTATCTATAGGATGAGTAATGTTAGTTATGTGAAAATGTAGCCCAAGAAACCATAATTGGAAAAAGAAATCTAACAAGGTCACATGGCTTTAATCCTCTTCAACTGGAAATGGTCTGACTTCTAAGTAAATTAAAGTAGTTATACGCAAATAAGGACATTCATAATCCAACTAACCGCAATCTAACTGATTGAGAATTTCCATTAAATATTTTACAAAGAACAATTTTTATTTTATTAACATCTTGTATGGCCAATGATTCTGTGTACTGGATTTTGACATCACGCCCCAGTGCTCTTAAACATTTTGCAAAATATTTTGATGTATTCGATTCTAGTTGTGGATTCACTGATATTAAAGGTATAACTACAGAGGAATGTTCATTTATCACCAGTCAGAAAGAGATAATGCAAGCCCTATATATTGACATCACACAAAGCTTACCCTAGGTAGCAAAACGCTCTCTCTCGATTTCTCTTCTAACCATGAATCCGATAAAAGGGGTACATTTTGTGGTGCACATTCTCAGTTTCATAATAGTCTGTAATTTTGGATCTGGGAGTGACCTCCGTTACCAAGACTACGCAATTAATCCAGTGGGAACTTTACACCAGAAAATAGAGAGCCAAAAAGCTATTGCACCATTTCTAAGTTCCAAAGAGTTTTTAGAATGGACGGATCAAGTGAGTAAACACTCGCTACTAAAACGAGCGAATCAGATCAAGCTGGATCCAAACGCCTTAAACAGTACTAATCAGGAAAGCAACCAAACCGATTTGAGCGGTCTCTTTCAGAATCTTATTTCAGAACTTTCAAACTTTACCGCTCCAGAGACAAACAACAGCTCCCAAAACAACATTTCAAATGGTGGTCTAGGGAATGTCTTTCAGAACATCCTTAACAATTTTCTGGGATCTTTATCCTCTAATGGCAATTCCTCAGGCCCAAGCAATGGTTCCCAAAACAACTCTTCAAATGATGGCTTTGGAAACATCTTCCAGAATATTCTCCAGAATCCTAACATCGGTAAATTCATCGGCTCAATGCTTGGTGGTGGAAACACCGGTGTCTCCTCCGGATTAGACTTCGGGAAAATCGCACAACAGCTGACTAGCGGTAACATAGATCCCAGTACTGCGGGGAAAATGCTGATGCTGTACCTGAATGGAATTGTGCAATACACGAATGCCTCTGCAAATTGTCGGAGTGATGTTGTCAGAGTGATTTCTGGTCTGCAATCGACACAACCATGGGCACTGAAAAGTAAGAATATATCTTAACATACGAAAGATTTGGGTAAATTGATAAATCACCTTTATATGGTTGCGAAGTCGTAATACTATGTATGGCACAGCCTGGAAATTGTTTGACCAACAAGCATTCTGAAAGTATTGCATAAGCAATACATGTCCTTTACCGGCACAACCCCACTAATTGACGACTATACTTTAAAATATTTGAGAAAATGTACATTTGATATTGTTTGACCTTCAACTATGACCCACCTTACCAATATCCAATTAGTTTAATGTTGTCGGATGCATGTACCGGTAATTATTATCAGGGATGGAATAGCCTTTGCAAATAATACTTTATAATATTCAAAGAATCATGTAAATGGGACACAAAACAACACACCAATATAACATTCACATGACGTCATCTGTATATTTATAAAGGACTTCTACATACTACTTACTATCAACTGTTTGAAGGCTGATATCGAATACCCCCGATTGTAGGAATGCAGTGAATAGAGAACTGCCGATTGTAGGAATGCAGTGAATAGAGAACTGCCGATTGTAGGAATGCAGTGAATAGAGAACTGCCGATTGTAGGAATGCAGTGAATAGAGAACTGCCGATTGTAGGAATGCAGTGAATAGAGAACTGCCGATGCATTAGACTTCGCTCACCAACTACACAAACATACTAGCGGGATTAACATATTTGCTATACATCTTCATTGATATGTTCCTTTTGCGATTAATGAGCTTGAAATGTTAGATTAATGAAGTTCTTATTTACAAAATCAGCGATTGAGGTTCGTCGACTATCTCTATTTCCATCGGAACACATCCCGATCCCGTTGAGTAAAAAAAACCACCTAATTTCTTTAAAACTTGTCCATCAAGCGTAACTTAATCTGTAATTTGCCACTCTGAAACTACACAGCAAGTTTCAAATGAATGCATGCAAGCATAACAGAAATAAGTCTGCAAAACTAATGGGAGAGAATGACAGTCAGAGAGAGGGACGGACGGACAAATGGAGAAGAAAGCTATATTCCACTTTGGTTTTACAAACCGTTAGGGGATTAACAACATAGAAAAATATCAATGCAGACTCCATATGTAGGTGATGTAGGAATGAATTTTGATACTGTAAGGTCGGATAGGGCAACAAGAACTGAGGGGGTGAAAGAAAAGGAGAGAGAAATCGATAGGAGGGAGAGAGGAGATATAAATGAACCCGCTGTCCGATTCCTTCAATCTATTTACACTACACAAAGAAACAAAATTTGACATTAACTTTCCTCTGTTAAAGACCCCTACAATGACTTGTGTATAAACTGCCTATGTGGCATGTATTTGTAAGCTATCACACACGTTATGTCTTTAATGGTCCTAATTATCCTAGATTCCCTTGGAAGAACACGTGGACCTTCGTATGGTCAAACTATGTCCAATATGCAAGTTGTAGCATCAAGAGGCCCACCGGCTTCTTTGGTCACCTGGTATTGGTTTATAGTATAACTAGTCTCAGGGGCTATGGAATAGATAATGCTTTTCCTGTTCTGCATATCTCAGATAAATTCTAATATCCAGCAGAAGTAACACCCCTCTAAAGTTCCCACACAGATGAAAGACTTTACATGATATGATATATGTTAGATTAACACCATATGGCTATTCTGAACCCGCCCTAGTGTTAGAACCCTGGGATTGCATAATTCAAAATTTTAATAAATCCCTCTCTGCTTCTCCTAAATATGCATTTAGTTTTTATATAGCATCAACAAAATTAAAGAAGTCTTTCAAATGATAAACAAAATAATCACTATGATAATTTAGGCCTCACCCTGGTTCCAAGAGCACTACCCCTGGGATCTTTATAACGTACAATTTTGGTAAAGGGCTACCTACTCCATTTGATTATCTGTTTAGTTTCAATTTAGTATCAATGGCATTAAAGGGATTGATTCACAATTTTTACCAAAATTTAGTTTTTCACTTTTAACGAAAAATATGGTTATCAATATAAATATATGATATATATCATATTTCAAGTATTCTTTACGTAAAATATGCCATATGATGAAGTAAAATTTGTGGCTGTGCAAAATAAAGTTACTTTAAATTAAACAATCGATATTTCGCTGCTTTGTTTATAAACATAAACAAGGCTCGAGGCATGTTTACATAAGTCTGAGTTAAGGCTAACATATTGCTCTTATCAGATCCAAGCTTTGGTTGTCAACGTCAAATGAGATTTACAGTAATTCTAATGTTTTTAAAAACATCTAAAATGAAAAACATTTTTAAAAAACGTTAACGAGTCTCTTTAAAGAAGATAGCCTTCAAATGTTTTACATATAAACACTACATGCCAAGTTTGGCCCCGACCTAGAGTCAGAAGCCTGAGGATAATAGAAATGCTCAACATGTTCTTACAGATTCGCAGTGGTAGAGAAGATTTTTTTAAAATGTGTCAATTTAAAGCATTTTTGAACAAGGTAGTAAAAATGTTTAATTGTTAACGCACGACGGACAACGCAAGACGACAGCCACAGACCAATAGCAGTAGTCTTTTTTTTTATCTATGCTTTCCTTTTCAGTGTTGGATGCATCAGCTAAAATACCCACAGGTGTTATGAACCTGGATTTGAACTGGTATGGCTCCTATGACGAGTGTTACAGCGACGTCACAACTTTAGAAGCGTTCGGGATTCTACCAACAACTCAACCCCCTGTCAATGGACAATATTGCACCGTGTCCCTGAATCTTCCACTACCGCCTGCGGTCAAAGGGGTTTGTATCACACCTTTGGTTTTGTTTGAAATTATCACGTTAGTAGCGACAGCGCTTTCTATTAAATCTAGTCTGTCTACTTTGCTAATTGATCGCTACCAAAAACGAACTACAGAAAAAGTAAATATAACGAACTGTCACACGATAAAAGCCTGCTCTACGTATTTTTACCCATGATAAAGCAATAGGATGCATTTAATCAACCTTTTCACCTCTAATCATCCATTTACAATAGTATCAATCAAAGGGTCATGACTTCTATACATTCCAAAACTGGCAATATTTTAATCAACAGTTTCGCAAAAGTGGAAATGGAAAGCAATGAATATATATACCCGTTGTTTATGAACAATGCATACACTTATAAGTACTTACATAATTTTAGTTTTTCATTCCTTAGTTTCTTTCGGCAATGCAAAATCCCGGCGCCATCAAAGCAGGAATGTGCTTCCCTAAGTCCTGCAGCAGTGATGACCTTGTCAAGGTTGTCAATGCATGTAAGTTTATGTGGATAGAAACATGGATTCTAAATATGAAAAGAATACTGCAATAAGGGTGTTATTTGAAGGGAGCACCGATGCTAGATATAAATAATTTCGTATCTGAGTTGGGATGACCATATCTAGAGATTTTGTATCACTTGAAGATTCCTAGTGGCTCAAGGGCTGGGGATGAGAATTTCAAAAGGGTTGAAGATATCGCTTCAAATCTTAAATTAGAATTTTTTTCTCTCTCTCTTTCTCACCCTTTTCTCCCTCATCCTTTCTGTGAGGAGGGGGCACAATATATGTTACGTTGTTTCTTTCTAGTTCTGTCCAACATACCGCTTGGCAATAGCACAGTGACAGCCTATCCAATAAACTGCCCAACTCCAGTAGAGGATGATCAGCTGGAGACCAGTGACAAAATAGTCGTGTGAGTAAGCAGTGTGGACTTTTATATTCAGTGTAGGGAAAGACTGGGTTTTTTTTGTTTTTTTTTTACATTTAAGGTCTTAGCCTCATTTACCTGAAAGCATAGAGAGCTTAAACATTTTAAAGAATGTGATAACGATTACCACAATATCGAAGCAGTTCATCATAGAAATTATATAGCGGGATATTGTGCAAATTCGATGATATTCCATTGAAATATTGCTCGTTAATGAGGTTCCCGTTCAAAGTAGTGTGGATTGATGCTTTCGTGTGCCAAAAATATATCACGAAAAATGCCGTACTGCATCAACATGAATCGTGTGGGTTTCTTTCTTCATCATTCATGAAGCATTTCTATTTCATCACTGTTTATAGCACCAGTGATCTCACGAATTCAGCATTTTCAACGGTTTGAACCATGTTAGTAGTCAGAATTTAAAACTGAAAATTCCTGGAAACAATTACAAAGCATTTTACAAAATTTCATTTTATGTATAACATGTATCAATGTCTGCATCAAGCATCGCTGTGTGCCTTTAATTTCCCTCTGAATTTAAAAAAAATAATGTATTTGATAGCTTATACCACTTATCTATATCGATACATGTTATTTAGCAACTTAAAATATAAATTTCATCGTTATGTAAATGATCAAGGTTAGTATGAGCCGAATAAATTAATATAAGAAAATGCATCCGGTGCATCAAAATTGGTACCGTATAAGTTTTACATTATGACCCCTGGGTCGAGGCCTCTCCTGGTGGACTGTTAGTCCCCGAGGGTCTCTACAGCCCAGTAGCTAAGTACTTCGTTACTAGCTTGAAAATACGGATGTGTATTTAATTGCTGTTATAAAATTTAGAAATTCATTTCAAAATTAAGGATTATCTCCCTCATGCATAGCTCTTATCCTTGGACGAATATGGCTCCACTTTTTTTGGCACGCTGTTTTTGGCTATATTTAGCCCTAAAACTTCATAGTTATTTCGGATTTCAAACATTTCGGTTGAGCATCACTGAAGAGACATTATTTGTCGAAATGCGCATCTGGTGCATCAAAATTGGAACCGTATAAGTTTTACATCCTAAGATACGCTCACAATCGCTATAATAGGATCTGACATAACCCCATTGGGGGTCATGTCCACATGACCTTTTGTTTGGAATATTCATGAGAACGATCAGCCAGTCAGATTGTGCCATACAGACAATGATGGCTATTCAGGCGGATCCCGGCAATTCGTAAACAAGTTGCAGTAATCGCTTTCCCACGAAGTTTATTGCACACTATAAAATTGTATATTCTCATATAAGGAATTTAAACTTTCGCAATAATGCCTAATCTATTCCGTCCATACAAACAACAAAACGTACAAGATAAAATACACCCAAATCAAATTAATTGTGAATTGCGATTTATGTATGAATAGGGATGGGTACAATTTGAATAGTTTTCAAAATAGTTTACTTAATTAACGCGAGGAATATAACGCCAGTCGACGTAAACGGTGCATTGTGGCGTCACATCTAACTGTGATGTGTTTTCTTTCAAACCAAACAATCGCAGCCGTTTTCCTTGAATTGTAAACACCGACGGCAATCGGAACTCCTCGAATGTCTCGCGCACTCGAAATAGGGCGAGAGAGCCTCGAATTTACGTAACTTCCGGTTTAGGCACTGGAGATAAACAAAGACGCCACGAGGTTTTTAGGAATGCGGTGATATCGGATGTAATACGATGGTATCCATTGATAGCTATGACGTACATAACGTAGTGCAGTAGGCTGTGACGTCATAGTTGACAATGCATTAAATTCACTCATGGATGCCATTGTATTGCATCCGAGATCTATGTCGAGTGCGCGAGACATTCGAGGAGTTCCGATTGACACCGACGGTTTCAAAGCCGACGCGCTGATTGCCTGATATAAAGTTCATCTGAACATGACCCCGTTTCGGATTATGTCAGATATTCTTACGCAGAGTATACGGAGCGGATCTAAGAAGTATGATTTTAATTAGATTGGACTTTTTCCTTGACATTGATATTTATATCGTATACTAAATTCCTTCTTCACCTGTAAAATAATGTCCATGATTAAGGTATGTTTTCTTTCAGTATCATCTTAATTGTCTTTCTGATCCTCATCGTGACGGGAACGTTGTATGACGTCATCATCGTTGTCTGGCCTAAAATAAAAGGTTCACGTAAGGAGGCGGACAACGAGAAACCAATCGACACTAGCAGTAACTCGTCTGACAGTAACTACAAACTCAGGGCGGAAAATGGAGAGATCCAAGTGATCCAACAACCCAAACCTCAGAATAAACACAATCCAAGTACAGTTATCAATCAGTTATAACAAATTCTTACTCATACATCTTAATACCTGTACACAGTCCCAATATTTCGAAAATCAGGCACGTATCATCGTTTTTCCAAGGGGGGGGGTGCACCTGAGAATAAGATTGGAAGTTTTCAAATTCTTAATTTGCGAGGGTTGCAATCTTCTACTATGATTGATTGACTAAAATTTTTCTTTATTTTATAACTATCAATGTTACATTCTTTTCATTCTCTATACCACTATTGAAAATAGTGGGGATGGGAATGGGGGTGGACAGTCACCCAAATTATCGTTATTTGCATTACAAAATAAAGAAAAATGATTGTTGCCCCATCCCGATTCTACAAACCTGAAATTGAGTGTTTCTTTATATATAGGCGTTCTTTAGACAGCCCGCTGATTCAACACAGGATGGTTAGTTTGTATGTGGTATACATAGGTAGGACGAGACAAAGATTTACTATTGAATCGAGCCAATCACTTTCAGGTATCTTCGGGCGAATTATTCTGTCCTTCAGCGCCTACACCAACGGCAAGAAGATTCTGGGTACTTCCCAACCCAAAGGAAGTCTAACAGCCGTCAACGGGATCCGATTTCTCAGTATGAGTTGGGTCATCTTGGGCCACACCATTGCCTTCATACTGGGCAATACATGTAAGGATCGTTTTAATTATATACATATGCAATGTGTATCATGTATGATCCTCTTAAATGTACGTTAAATAACTGTATTCCATTTCCATTCTCAATGACCGTGTAGCGTGTGACAGCATGGCGAGAATTCCATCGTCATCGAAAGCAAGTTTTTGACTTGCCTAGATGGTCGAGCGGTCTAGCGCGTTGGTTACACGCTGCTAGGAGATTTGGTTCCGCGGGTCGTGAGTTCAACCCCGGGATGGGGCGGAAGTGGGTATCCAAATAAAGTGAAATTTTCTGTGCTTTATAGTAAATATTTCTTCACTTAGGGCAGTTATGTTCATTTAAGAGTTCATTGCTATTTCTGTGCTTTATATATATATATATATATATATATATATATAATCATTTTCATTGCAAATTAAAGGATGGATTAATTCAAAATATATTGATATCCCATCTTTAACACCAATCTTATGTCCATGGTAAGCGACTAGTGTGATAGATGATTTGTGGAGATACTTCAGTGTAAGGTATGGTATTGTCTGATGCATATAATTAAACATACTGAATAACTTATAATTCTAATTGCAGCCAATTTTCTGACATATTACGCAGAATTTCTCGGTCGTGTCTCGTCCCAGGCCATTTTCAATGCCTTGGTTGCCGTTGATACATTCTTCGTTCTCAGGTAATGTTTTAGCATCGTTTACTTGTTTGCTCTCTGTTCTTTTTACTCACATTTAGATGTCACCAGCTGTAAGTGAAGTACAACGGATTTAAATCTAAATGTGTGCACGACGCTCGGAGGCGTAGCAATGATGGTTCTTTAAGGTACCAACGCCTGTAGCGACATGGAACCTCGGTTTTAATATATCGTCCAAAAAACCCGCGAATCTCAGCTCAAAATACCAAGCATTTGGCAAAGAAGCAGTTACTATATCTAATTTTACGTTTTAGATTTTATACGACCATGACCATGACCCTACAACCTCCCAATCACGAAGCAATCGCTTTAATTATCCCTGAGCCACAGTCACCGGCTTTATATCGAGAGCTAAATTAACATAAACGCAAATAATTGAAGATATCATTAATTATTTGAAGGTATCATTAATTCAATCATTGCACGCAATAATTCAATTGGTGTGCGCATCAAATCAATAATTACTCTCATCAATTTAATTGATACGCACATTTATTGAATTAATGTGCGCAATCAATGATTTGATGCATGCATCAATTACTTATTGCGGGTAATAATTGAACTGAATTTATTCGCGCATCTATTGAATTATTAAGTGGAGTTATTGATTTGATGCATGTACACTGATTTTAACTACGGATAACTCCGTTTATGTGATCAAGATATAGGGCTCACGGCGGGTGTGACCTGTCGACAGGGGATGCTTACTCCTCCTAGGCACCTAACCCCACCTCTGGTGTGCCCAATTATCTATTTTGTATCGCTTGTAGGAGTTATAAGATTAATCACTGTTCGTTATCTTCACCTTTCATGCATCAATTAATTATTGTAGGTAATAATTGAATTGATGCGCACATCAAATTAATTATTGTTTTCATCAATTCAATAAATGCATTAATTGAATAATTGCTCTCTTCAATTGAATTATAGCACGCATCAATTCAATTGTTGATATCATCAATTCATTTGAAAAGAACAATAATTCAATTCACCATAATCTGCTATCAACATTTTAATTTATATGTACAATAATTTAGATTTGAAGATACCATTAATTTTTTGAAGAAATATTTAAATCAATTGTTGCAGTCATCAAATTAGTCCATGATATCTTTAAAAACTTTTAAAAAATATCTTCAAGTATTTCAGTTTTTGTTGATTTGATGCTCCATAGTTTTTAGCATTGTAAAAATACTGATATTTATTTTCTCAGAGAAATTTTATATAAATTATGTCTATTTTCAGTGGTTTGTTGACTTCATACTTGTTACTAAAACAAATGAGCAAAACCAAGGGGCGGATCAACTGGTTTCTCTTCTACTTCCATCGATTTTGGAGGTAATAATGTTGTTTGCTTTGATATGTTCAAAATTTAAAATTGATCATTCCACTTCACTGATCGTTTATGTTGATAAGATATTATAGGAACTACATATTATCATCTACAATTGAATGGCATACTTTTTATATATTGTAAAATTCTTTCGTTTTCTGTTTTCACCAGACTAACCCCAGTTTACATGATGGTGATTGGCATGTACGTTACAATTTACCCCCACCTGATTTTTGGACCCAATAAAACCAATGCAGATGAGACTTGTAAGAGAGTATGGTGGAAAAACTTTCTATACATCGACAACTTCTTTGGAATAAAAGACTTGGTAAATCATGTGAACAGTCCATACGTCATACACCCTATCTAGTACCTGTAGAATTTGTAATGACAGTCTGCCGTCTGTAGGTTTGTTGGGTAGTCAAAAAATGGTGCATCGGAAAGGGGACCATAGTCTTTACCAATGATGTATGGTTAATGATTTATTGTCTACGTCAATATGATTAGATTTAAGATAAATATTGAGAAATAATTGCTGAATGATTTTATTAATTAATAGTGTTTGTCCTTGTATCTGAATATTGGCATACAGTTCTACGTTTTGTTAATTAACAGTGTTTGTTCTGCTATCTGAATCATGATATGAAATTGTGAATTATACACGGTAAAAGCTAGTATATCATGTTTTAATGTCGACATCAATTTGATTAGGTTCAATAATCAATTGCTGAATTGATTTTGTTAATTGATAGTGATTATCCTGTTATCTTAATAATGAGATACAGTTCCTCGTTTTGTTAATTAACAATGTTTGCCCTGGTATTTGAATAAAGACGGACAGTTCTACGTTTTGTTAATCAACAGTGATTGTCCTGGTATCTGAATAATCAACTACAATTTTTACATTTTGTTCATTAACATTGTTTGGGTTGGTCCTAGTATCTGAATGTTGGTATACAGTTCTAAGTTTTGTTAATTAGCAGTGTTTATCCTGGTATTTGAATAATGACAGACAGTTCAACGTTTTGTTAATTAACAATGTCTATCCTGGTATTTGAATAATGGCAGACAGTTCTACATTTTATTAATTAACAATGTTTATCCTGGTATTTGAATAATAACAGACAGTTCTACATTTGGTTAATTAACAATGTTTATCCTGGTATTTGAATAATGACAGACAGTTCTACATTTGGTTAATTAACAATGTTTATCTTGGTATTTGAATAATGACAGACGGTTCTACATTTGGTTAATTAACAATGTTTATCCTGGTATTTGAATAATGACAGACGGTTCTACATTTGGTTAATTAACAATGTTTATCTTGGTATTTGAATAATGACAGACAGTTCTACATTTGGTTAATTAACAATGTTTATCCTGGTATTTGAATAATGACAGACGGTTCTACATTTGGTTAATTAACAATGTTTATCTTGGTATTTGAATAATGACAGACAGTTCTACATTTGGTTAATTAACAATGTTTATCCTGGTATTTGAATAATGACAGACAGTTCTGCATTTGGTTAATTAACAATGTTTATCCTGGTATTTGAATAATGACAGACAGTTCTACATTTGGTTAATTAGCAGTGTTTATCCTGGTATTTGAATAAAGACAGACAATTCTACATTTTGTTAATTAACGGTGATCTGAATAATAACACATAGTTCCACATTTTGTTAATTAAAAGTGTTTATCCTGTTCTTTTGAATCATGTCTAGTGATCAGTCATCCAAAAACTTATTTTGTTAAACACCACTCTGATTCCACGCACAAGTACTTGGAAGTTGAAATATGCTAGAGTTCCTCATTGACAATATCTTCGTGGTCTTTGGTGATCATATCTTCAAACAGTCTGTTGGAATTCCCATGGGCACGAATTGTGCTGCTTTGTTAGCTGATCTATTTCTATATTCATATGAAGCAGAATTTATTTAAAAACCTATACGCTAGAAGAAAAAATTTCAGTTCCACATTTAGATATATCGACGACGTTTTGTCTAATAACTTTCATTCATATGTCAATCCCTGTGAGCTTGAAATAAAAAAACACCACAAAGACGTCCACTTCTGCTTCATACTTAGATATTTTATTGAATGTAGACATTAACGGCAAACTGACAACTCAACTGTATGACAAACGGGATGATTTCAGCTTCTCCGTCGTCAACTTCCCATATCTATGTAGCAATATTCCATTGTCACCTGCATATGTGTTTATATATCTCAACTGATTCGATACAACACAGTTTTTTCTGCGTATAGTCAGTTTTCAAATCGAGGCAAGCTACTGACAAATAAGTTGATGATACAGGGGTTTCAACAGTCTCGATTGAAGTCAGCATTTCGCAAATTCTATGGTCGTTATAACGATCTAGTTCGTCAATACAACCTATCATTGGGTCAAATGCTGTCTGACGTGTTTCATACCAATTGTAAGGCCGTTCTTGGCACACTGATTTTGACTGTGGATAACTCTGTTTACCTGATCAAGATATAGGGCTCACGGCGGATGTGACCTATCGACAGGGGATGCTTACTCCTCCTAGGCACCTGATCCCACCTCTGGTGTGTCCAGGGGTCCGTGCTTGTCCAACTATCTATTTTGTATTGCTTATAGGAGTTATGAGATTGATCACTGCTCGTTATCTTCACCTTTAATGACATAAAGTTTTTACATTTTGATAATTAACAGTGTTTGGGTTGGTCCTGGTATCTGAATAACGACATGCAGTTCTACATCTTAAGTCCACTAATGATTGTGCCATTCTACTTGTAAGTAATACAACTTTTACGTTTGTTCTTGTGGCATATTGTAACAAGAGACCTATGAGCTTTTATAATTATGTGAGAAAATTGCAACACCTCTTGAATGAACAACTAAATCGAAAAAAGGCGTTAATTATTAAAAAACTGAAAATAATTTGTTCTTATCATGAAAAAAAATCCCTGTACTGATTTTCCCCCAATACAACTGGTATAAGGGTAATGATTTTCACAATTTTTGTTCTAGTTTTCATATTTTTATAAAATAATTATAGATGTATTATTTTGTGACAAAGCACGAAAGAAATAAGAATGTTTATTAACTACTTTGCTGTGTGTTAGAGCCTAAACTCCTGGCGGGGAGGTAGCAAAGTTAACTCATGATACATATTTTGGCCTTGCCTTCAGACCCGAACCACTGGCCCAAGGATAGGAAACTTACAACCGTAAAGACGAAGATTTTTACAGTTTTAAAGATAATGCATTTTAACTATACAACCATTTTGGCCTGCCCTCAGACCCGAACCCCTGGCCATGGGGTAGGAAATTTTACAACTTTGTAAGAGAGCTAAATACTATTTCTTCACAATGCACTAAAGTAATGCATAGATGTAGGTTTTCAAAATACTACAGTAGTAAATGCATTTAAAACTTTGGCCCCACCTTAGAGTTTGACCCCTGAGTCAGGAATTTTGCCATTTTGATAGAAGACTCCATGCTCTAATAACCATGCATATACCTTTTCTACAAGCTATGCAGGGGTAAAAAGGATAATCTTAACTGATTAATGCATTTTTTGAATGAACTATAAATTCCCACCCTAGCACCGGTACAAGAAGTTTCACAATTTTGGTAGAAGCATCCTTGCTCATCATGACTTGGCCTATACACACGGTTTGTCTACTAGATTTACTGTAGTAAAGAGGTTAATTTTCAAAGACAATACATGTATCGAGGTTTTCAACCCACCCTCTTCAGATACCATGACCATAATATTCACAATTTAGATCTCCTACCCATAATTTTTTAAATACCAAAGTTGATGAAAAATACCACGTAATTTCAGAGAAGAAATTGATAACGTTAAAATGTTAAAGCACAATGGATAACGATGGACAGCTTCCAATCGCAACATGTCACCAAAGTGACTCAGGTGACCTACAAATGCAAATACTAAGAACCTATATATAGATAATAGTATATACATTCCTTGAAAATTACACTTGTAAATTCCACTGTCCTATGATATAAAGAGCGGCATTTACAAATCTGAATATAATTAGCGGGATGCTTACTCCTCCTAGACACCTGATCCCACCTCTGGTGTGTCCAGAGGTCCGTGTTTGCCCAACTATCTATTTTGTATTGCTTGTAGGAGTTATGAGATTGATCACTGTTCGTTATCATCACCTTACATAGAACTATGCTGATTTTTTAAATTTCGTTTTTCGTCGTTAAATTTATATGTGTATTTCAGTAATAAAATAGTGGGCGCCATGGTCAGTGCCGTATTTCTGCTGATTTTTACCATCACTCCTGGGGTGATCAGTTATGTGAATAACCTCCCACTTCATACGGATGGTGGAGGACCAAAAGATGCAGAGTAAGAGGACGTAACAAATCTCTTTTGACCATCTAATCTTCAGAGCAAATATACTCAATATAAAACCTTATATTCGCTGTAGTTTTCAATAATTTAAAGAATGTACAGAAACATTGAAGATATGAGAGAAAGGATAAATCCATTCCTTGTTTTGTAGTCGACTTTCTTTCTTCGAGGACTATTACATTGTTCCATGGTGTCGTATGGGGCCCTACATTTGTGGTGTGATCACAGGTTACCTACTCTACATCACCAAATGCAAATGTCGAATGAATATCGTAAGTATATAAAATGTCAACTACGTGGACTAAGTTCTCAGTCGATGGAATGATCTAGAAAAAGGGTGGGATATATGTTCAAATCATAAAATGGACGAGTATTTTTGTCACCCACATACTTCTTGGGTTACTATTTTCTGTGCATTTTCGTACATTTAAATAGGTATCTTCAATCATTTTTCTACTTATATTTTGTAACAGTTATATCTTCCCCTACATTTTCAACGCAATACCTGAAAGAGGGACAGAGAAATCTAATTCTTCATATAAAAAAACCTGCACAAGAACATGTACATTGTATCTAACGTACAAAATGATGCTTAGTTTTACTGATCATTCAGTGTTCTAACAAATCTCAGAAGCTCAAGTTGGAACATGAGTTAATACCCTATGACAAGGCTTAAAATTTTCAAGTACCGATTATATAACAATCTTTTTTTCTTGTACTGCGTACCTATAAGTCACTGAAATTGCGAAATATATGAGTACCAGTTCTGATATTGTTTTACAGTTTGTAAACCTGTTGGGGTGGGTAGTGGCGGCGGCCTCGGCCAGTGCTGTTCTGTATGGTATTTACGACACAGTGAAGCCTGATAATCCTGTTGAACTGTCTAAAGAGGTCACCGCCCTGTATAACGCCGTCAACAGGACAGTGTGGGGTGCCGCTGTCTGCTGGGTCATCTTCGCTTGTGCCACCGGCAATGGCGGTAACTATTTTTGGATTAGATTCTGGGCAACAAATTATTGTTCGTACTGAATGTATAGTTTGAAATTTACATGTAGCTATATTAAGAAGCAGTTTCTTCAATTTTATCAAACGAAGTTTTACTTCATTGATACTGTAAATGTATTACATTTGGCTTTGTATTCTATTTAGCGCTTTTGGAGGAACGCAGCTTCCGCTAAATCAAGTACATCGCTAAATGCCATCCGTAAATCTAGATGTTTAAAGTAATTCAGGAATGCGCTAAATCAAATCTATGATAACTTGTTGAAAAAACGATTTCCGCCAAATATCGTACACGCCAAATATAATACGTTTAAGTAATTTAGGCAACTTCCTACAAACTTTTTGATAGGAATATTTTTGCAATAGTTCGATATGTAATGGTGTGCTTTGCTTGCAGGTTACATTAACACCTTACTGTCGTGGAAAGCCTTTGTGCCTCTTTCTCGGTTGACTTACTGCGCCTATTTGGTACATCCCTTGGTCATGTATGTGTACTACCTCAACAGGAACTTCCCGTTCTATTTGTCTGATCTGGACTTCGTAAGTACTGCAATATTCCATGAATTATGAACATCTGCCAAGTGTTTCATTACGATTTCAAATACACACACACATATATATATATATATATGATATTCTTTTATTTGGCAGGTGTACATCTTCCTCGCCAATCTGGTCGTTTCTTATGGAATGGCCTTTATCTTATCCATCACATTTGAATCACCGTTCATGGGACTCGAGAAAGTCATGTTCTCAAGTCGCGACAAAAAGGAGGCCAAGTAAATAATGACAGATTTCCTGATAATTCGAGATCTGTATTCAAAATTGGATAATTCATTTATTTTTAGTGAATTAAAAACCTCTTCTAAGTAGTATGTTGTGCATATCTTCAACGAAATGGGCAAACCCAACAAGAACAGTTCTATGTTTGTAATGCTCGATATTTACTTAAAAGTGTATCTGTATGAGAAAACCATATTAAATTTCAAATGGAATTGAAGAAAAGAATGTGTGAATACTTTATCATCTTTGATCTGCTTTCCCCATCAGATATCAGACCCCACATCAAAGGTGAAGATAACGAACAGTGATCAATCTCATAACTCCTATGAGCAATACAAAATAGATAGTTGGACAAACACGGACCCCTGGATACACCAGAGGTGGAATCAGGTACCTAGGAGGAGTAAGCATCCCCTGTCGACCGGTCACACCCGCCGTGAGCCCTATATCCTGATCAGGTAAACGGAGTTATCCGTAGTCAAAATCAGTGTGCCAAGAACGGCCTAACAATTGGTATGAAACATGTCGGACAGGATTTTGACCCAATGATAGGTTGTATTGACGAACTAGATCGTTATAACGACCATAGAATTTGCGAAATGCTGACTTCAATCGAGACTGTTGAAACCCCTGTACCATCAACTTGTTTGTCAGTAGCTTGCCTCGATTTAAAAACTGACTATACGCAGAACACGCCCTTGCGTATCGAATCTGTTGAGAGATATAAACACCATATGCAGGTGATAATGGAATATTGCTAAATAAATATTGGAAGCTGACGATGGAGAAGCTGAAATCATCCCGTTTGTCATACAGTTGAGTTGTCAGTTTACCGTTAATGTCTACTTTCAATAAAATATCTAAGTATTAAGCAGAAGTGGACGACTCTGTTGTGTCTTTTATTTCGAGCTCACAGGGATATATCGAATCGACATAAGAATGAAAGTTATCATTGTTAATAGATAAAATGTCGATATATCTATGTGTCGAATTGAAGGCCACAGCAAGAGATTTCTTCTCCATGCGTATAAGTTTTTGAATAAATTCTGCTTCATATGAATATAGAAACAGGTCAGTTAAGAAAGGAGCATAATTCATGCCCATGGGAATTCCAACAGAGTGTTGGAAAACCTGATCACCAAAGACCACGAAGATATTGTCCATGGGGAACTCTAGCATATCTTTAATTTCAACTTCAGAGTACTTTTGCGTGGAATCAGAGTGGTGTTTAACTCAATAAAGTATCAGGTTTGTGCTTATTTTTAGTAGCATCGTTTTTCTAATTATATGGCATCAAATTCAAATATTTATAATTCAACATGAAAACTGAGGTACTTTGGATGAGAAAATGTGCATGATGCAAGCACATATAAAGAGAGTTAAAATTTTCATCGATTCTCTTTTCAACAGTTGTAAGCTGCTACTAGGCATAGTTACTAAGTGTAAGGTCCACAACTCTATATAAAATCAACCAAAAAAGTCCAATCTATTCATAAATTTTCAATAGCTGCAGGGATATCCAAACCAAAGCGGAAAACTGTTAAATCCCCGAAGTTTGCTAAGTTCAAGGTTCATAACTCTTTCAAAAATATCAACAAAGCCCAAACTCAAACTTGATCTGTAACCCAATGATATAAGTCCATGCATACATTTTCAATTCAATAGCTCTGATAAAAGTCTGGAAAAGCATTTGCAGTGATAGCCAAAACTTTAGAAAAGCGTTTGTTGGGACGGACGGATGCACACACAGGCTAATCACTACAGGGAACACCTCTGTAGGCGGGAGTCTAACTATATCCTTTTTAAGAATTCTCTAGATTGTCTTGATAAATATTACATGCTGATTGACATGCTGTATCATATTTTCTCTCAGTGAAATAAAGATTTCAAAAAGCTTTCCATCTGAGTATGTTTTCTTTGTATACTTTCTACGATACGCAAATAAGTGTTTGATTTCATATATATGGTTGATTGATTGTATATTGTTTAACGTACCTCTCGAAAAATTTTCACTCATATGGAGACGTCACCAAGACCGGTGAAGGGTTGCAAAATTTAGACCTATGCTCGGCGCTTACAGCCTTTGAGCTTTTTTTTTACGGTACAATCAGAAGGAGCGCCCCATTTAGTTGCCTCTTACCACGAGCATTGGGTACTGGGGAACTATTCTAACCCAGATCTCCACGGGACAATTTCATATAATATATATATATATATATATATATATATATATATATACAAGAACAAGTTAAAAATGCAAAATTAAGAGAAAGACAAACACTAACTCATGGACATGCTAGAGGTGGGAGCAAAGGCTCTGGAGGAGTAAGCATCCCCTGTTGACCGGAAACACCCACTGTAAGCCCTATATTTTGTTCTGGTAAACGGGGTAATCCGTAGTTAAAGTCAATATGTACAGAACAGCATAAGAATTGAATCACGTCAGATAGCATTCGATTCAGTGATAGCTTTTATTTTCAAATTAGGAAAAATGGAATCTACAAAATGTAACATTAACTTATTTTTCAGAACTTAGATACGGAGATCACAATACTTGTTTGAAATCACTATCCACGTCGGGATGATTCCAAGTGCCTTATATATATATATATATATATATATATATATATATATATAGGTCATATATAGGTCACTACGTATCATCCCGCCCTCAAGAACATCAACGGTATTTTGAAGAAACACCTGCCCATTCTGCATGCCAACAAACGAATGGCTGGTGTTTTTAAGGAACCACCGATGGCATCCTTCAGACGTCCCAGAAACCTGAAGGACATGATAGTAAGGACCAAACTGGATAACCCTTTACCCAATGGAGGTTTCAAAATATGCTCAGACCTCAGATGTCAATTATGCAAATATAGCTCAGACACTGAGGGGTTAAGCAGTCCTGTGACGGGTCGCAATTATAAAATATTGGGAAACTTTTCCTGCAAAACCAATAACTGCATCTATCTCATCAGTTGCGATGTCTGCCAGAAGCAGTACATAGGAGAAACAACAGACCTTCGCAGACGGGTCAACAACCACCGGTCCTCCATCAGAACCAAAAAAGATTTGCCAGTAGCAACACATTTCAATGGTAATAACCACCGATGGGAGGACATGACAGTAGTGGTTATTGATCATGACCCTAGTTGGTCAGATACCAAAAGAAAGCAGAAGGAAAAATTCTGGATGCACAGGTTGAAGTCATTTGAACAGCATGGTATCAACAAACCTACTGACTTCACCAGGATGAATACGGGCTAAACCCTTACTAGATTTTAAGCTTCATCTAAACTTACTCGTCTGATCATGTCCCTAACAGTGGTACTATGACCATTTTTGAACACATTTTTTTTCTTTTCAATTCTGTTTACAATCAGCCCATCCCTTTTAATTACTTTGAACTTCATAACCGATTGCTTACATATAAAACCCATTTATCAGTTTCCGTGATTCTATGTTTTTTGCACATCTACCCTAGACATGATCAGCACGGGAATGTCTGATGTTGATTCAATTTCCTGGGCTGCTTATTCTTTGTTTTTGTTTGGAGTTGGTCCATTTTGTTAACTTATTCAAACTTGTTGTTTACATTATCTTTCTCTCAAACTTTGTTCATTTTTTACTTCATTTACATAGCTTATTTTCATTTATTTATTTATTTTTTATTTATTTATTTTTTTGTATTTGTTACTTATTATTATCTTTTATAAATTATGCATGGTTAAAATAGAATCTCTCTGGGTACGAGTTAGCCTTACTATTTGTCAACGTAATTGGGTTAACTCGTTCCACTTGAGATTAATTAAGTTTATTGTTTTTCTTTTCGTACATTTTGGATCAGTTCTTTGGACGAATAAGGCATGTCCTAATTCGCTCCACTTTTAACATTGATTGGCAAGCCTAAAGACCAAAAACATGTAGTCTGCATTGTAAATACGTTTGTAGATTAGTGTAGTTGTAGTGCTAGATGTACTTATATGTAGTTTTTGTTATTATGCTCTGTTGATATTGACCACATTATGTAATTCTTTTCGTTTGTCCTGAAGAAGGGACCGGGCGTCCCGAAAATTTGACAATCTCGTTGTTCGTGTCGTTGGTCATTTTAGTGCTTTGTATATATACATGTGTGTGTGTGTGTGTGTGTGTGTGTGTGTGTGTGTATAAATAAGAACAAATAGTGATCGTTCAACTTCAATGTGTGGTGCCATCTTTGGGGGGTGTTAAATGGAATTCCTTGGATGATACATGTATATGCTTTATGCTGTCAAAACATTTGTAAATTTTAAAATATCTATATTCGCACGCCCACCCACCCACCCTCGTATACTCAATCGATTTTGTGATAGTATAATTATAGCATTACTGGTGTAGAGTTTTTTATATCGACTATACATAAAAAGGTTATTTCCATTTGGAAAAAAACTACGTTAGTTTTCATTCGATTCTCGTTCATCCCCATTGACCAACATTTGCATGTACTATTTGTAACATGCAAATACCGAACGGAAATATTTCACACTGGTTTGATGCTGTGCACGATAAGAAAATCGTCATTGGTCATGTTGTTTATATAGGGTGTGTACATGACACTGACTTGAGATTCGTCATAAGAAAGGTTTAGCCTAAAATCCTACGATAAATCGTAAGAATTTTGGTAAAAAGGGCCATTGACTTCTACGAAATTACAAGTATAATCTTTTTCAGTGGTTCTACTAGTATGTGGGGAAAAAAGTTACCTAAATATAAAAGGACATTCATAACCCAACTACATGTAACTGCGATCTAACTTATTCAGATATTCCATCTACTATTGTTCACAAAGAACAATATCTCTTTTACTAACATCTTGTATGCCCAATGATTCTGTGTACTGGATTTTAACATCTCACACCTTTGGTTCTAAACATTTTGCAATATATTTTCATATATTCGGACTCAAGTTGTGGATTCACTGATATTAAACGTATCACTACAGAGGAATGTTCATTTATCACCAGGCTGAGAGAGATAATGGCAAGCCCTATATATTGACATCACACAAAGCTTACCCTAGGTATAAAAACGCTCTCTCGTCTTGATTTCTCTTCTAACCATGAATCCGATAAAAGGAGTACAGTTTGTGGTGCACATTCTCAGTTTCATAATAGTCTGTGATTTTGGATCTGGGGGTGACCTCCGTTACCAAGACTACGCAATTAATCCAGTGGGGGCTATACACCAGAAAATAGAGAGCCAAAAAGCTATTGCACCATTTCTAAGTTCCAAAGAGTTTCTAGAATGGACAGATCAAGTGAGTAAACACTCGCTACTAAAACGAGCGAAGCAAGTAAACTTGGATCCAAACGCCTTAAACAGTACTAATCAGGGAAGCAACCAAACCGATTTGAGCAGTCTCTTTCAGAATCTTATTTCAGAACTTTCCAACTTTACCGCTCCAGAGACAAACAACAGCTCCCGAAACAACACTTCAAATGGTGGTCTAGGGAATGTCTTTCAGAACATCCTTAACAATTTTCTGGGATCTTTATCCTCTAACGGCAATTCCTCAGGCCCAAGCAATGGTTCCCAAAACAACTCTTCAAATGATGGCTTTGGAAACATCCTCCAGAATATTCTGCAGAATCCTAACATCGGTAAATTCATCGGCTCAATGCTTGGTGGTGGAAACACCGGTGTCTCCTCCGGATTAGACTTCGGGAAAATCGCACAACAGCTGACTAGCGGTAACATAGATCCCAGTACTGCAGGGAAAATGCTGATGCTGTACCTGAATGGAATTGTGCAATACACGAATGCTTCTGCAAATTGTCGGAGTGATGTTGTCAGAGTGATTTCTGGTCTGCAATCGACGCAACCATGGGCACTGAAAAGTAAGAATAAGTTATGAATCACCTTTATAGGGTTGCAAAGTCGTAATACTATGTATAGCACATGATAAAAAAAATTTGACCAACAACATAGAAAAATATCAATGTGTACTCCCTGTGCAGGTGTTGTATAGATGCTTTGAAAGATCTTGAAACTAAAGGGTTGGACAGGGTATAAAAAGGGAGAGGGTGAAAGAGAGGGGAAATCGGGAGGAATGAGATAGAGAGCTGAACCTCTTCCCCGTCTTATCTGGCCTATTTACACCGCATAAAGAAACTGAATTTGACGTTAAGTGTCCTCTGTTTTGGATCCCGACTATTACAATGCAAGAATTTATACAGTATAAGCTGTGTATGTTGTACGTATTTTTAAACTATCACACACGTTATGTCCTTAATGGTTTTTTCTTTATTTTCACCGATTCCCTTGGACGAACACGTGGACATTTGTTTGGCCAAACTATGTCCAAGATGCTAGATGAGGCAAGTTTCTGTTAAAATAACTCAGTGGTTCTTGAAATGTGATATGTAGACGACCGGAACAACGACGACGAAAGATTCAACTGGTATTGGTTTATAGTGTCACTAGCCCCAAGGGCTGTTCTGCATGTCTGAGTTAAATTCTAATTCTGCAGTAGTAACACAAATGCTCCCAAAAATACCCATACTGATGAAAGACTTTGCATACTATAGTGTATGTTACATCAGTACTATATGACTATTTTGGATCCGCCCTAATGTTAGAACCTTGGTATTACAAATTTCACAATTTTTGGTCATCCCTCTTTGCTTCTCCTAAATTATCTTCGGTAGCCAAGAGTTTACGATCTGGAACGGATCGTATGCCCTTGGCTAGCGAAGATGTAGAGAAGCGGAGCGGATCGTAAACCTTTGGCTAGTAAAGATGCTACTAGATATGCATTTAGTTTTTATAAAACATCAAGTCTTTCAAATGGTAAAGAAAATAATCACAATAATAATTTTGACATCAACCTGGAAGCAAACCCTTACCTCTGTGATCAAAGAATTTACAATTTTGGTAAAGACGTATCAGCTCTATTTAATTTCACTTTAGTATCAATGACATTAAAGGGACCGATTCACGGTTTTACATCAATTTAGTTTTTCACTTTTAATAATCGAAAATTTACTGTTTATTGTATTGAAAAAGTTTCACCAAAAAATTAAAGTTATACATGTACATTATGACAGAAGCTCATTATAGAGTGTTTAATATTTGTTGTGTGAAAAACATGGAGGTATGTTTTTGCTTGCAAAGTTTTGAAAATGTATGGTTATCAATTTAAATTTATGATATATATCGCATTTTAAGTATTCTTTAGGTAAAATGTACCATTCAATAAATTAACTTTGTGTCTGGGCAAAAGGAGGTTGCTTTGAATTACAAAATAAAAATTTCATTAGTTTGTTTACAAACATAAACAAGACACGAGTCTTGTTTATATAATACAGAGATAAGGCTAAAATATTTGCTCAAGATTATCGTTGCATTAAGAAGGTCCAAGTTTTGGTTGTCAACATTAAATGAGGTATATTTTTAATGTTTAACATCAAAAATGGAAATAAAATATGATTTTTTAAAAATGAACTAATCTCCTTAAAGACGATGCTGTTTCTTAAATAAATATTTTACGCATAAACACTATTTGCCAAGCTTGGCCCCGGAGTCTGAAGCTTGAGTACCACGGAGATCATACAAATCCTCTACTTGACTGCATTTAGTATTTCCTACACATATGCGGTTGTAGAGAAGTATTAAGATTTTAAAATAATATCAGTTGTTGTCCCGCCCCTAAGGCATCGGGGTTGCAGGAGTCCTGTAATTAATTTACAATTTATGCCCCCTTTTCCCAAAGATGCTCGAAACCAAGAAAAGAATGGAATTGAGAAAAGTTTAAAAATGCACGACGGACAACGCACGACGACAGGCCAATAGAAATGCATGTATTTTTAAAAAATCTGTGCTGTTTTTTTTTTCAGTGTTGGACGCATCAGCTAAAATACCCACAGGTGTTATGAACCTGGATTTGAACTGGTATGGCTCCTATGACGAGTGTTACAGTGACGTCACAACCTTAGAAGCGTTCGGGATTCTACCAACAACTCAACCCCCTGTCAAGGGACAATATTGCACCGTGTCCCTGAATCTTCCACTACCGCCTGCGGTCAAAGGGGTTTGTATCACACCTTCGGTTTTCTTTGACGTTATCGGAATATCGCCAGTAGTAGCGACAGAGCATATATCATTGAAATATATCTGTCGCTTTCCTAATTGATTGATTCCAAAAAGTAAAGACAACGAACTGCCACACGATAAAAGCCCGCTCTAGGTATTTTTACCCATGATAATGCAATACGATGCATTTGATCAACTTCTTCATCACTAGGAGTCATCCACTATTATCAATGTTATCATTGTATGCATTCCTAATGTGAAGTTTGGCAATATATAATTAACGGTTCGAGGAAGGGGAAGCAATGAATATTTATACCCGTTGTTTATGAACAATGCATACACTTATAGGTACTTACATAATTTGCTGATTTTTTCCTTAGTTTCTTTTGGCAATTCAAAATCCCGGCGCCATCAAAGCAGGAATGTGCTTCCCTAAGTCCTGCAGCAGTGATGACCTTGTCAAGGTTGTCAATGCATGTAAGTTTATGTAGATAGAGAAACACAGATTTTAAATGTGAAAAGAATACTGCAATAATGGTATTATTTGAAGGGAGCAACGTTGCTAGATGCAAAGAATTTCGGATCTGAGTTGGGATGACCATATCTAGAGATTTTGTATCACTTGAAGATTCCTAGTGGCTCAAGGGCATGGGGATAGAATTTTAAAAGGGTTGAAGATATTGCTTCAAGTTTTGAATTAGAATTATCTCTCTCTCTTTCTTTCTATATATATATATATATGTGTGTGTGTGTGTGTGTGTGTGTGTGTGTGTTCACCTTTCTCTCTCTCATCTTTTCTAAGAGGAAGGGGCACAATATTGGTTTATGTCACGTTGTTTGTTGCTTCTCTCTAGTTCTGTACAGCATACCGCTTGGCAATAACACAGTGACAGCCTATCCAATAACCTGCCCAACTCCAGTAGAGGATGATCAGCTGGAGACCAGTGACAAAATAGTCGTGTGAGTAAGCAGTGTGGACTTTTATATTCAGTGTAGGGAAAGACTGGTTTTCACATTTAAGATCTTAGCCTCATATACCTGAAAACATAGAGAGTTTACGCGTTTTAAAGAATGTGCGTTATTTCCAAATAATATCTATGAAATAAAGATCGCGTTTTCATGTTTCTTGCAGGATAACCTTCGAGGTCGAAAAATGTTGTGAAATATAAAAGCAGCTCTGGATGTTAGTCATGGATTTATATTTCAAAGAACATTTTGAGACCAAGAAGGTTATCCAGTATCATCCACGTAAAGAAGAACGTCATTTCTATTACACTACGACTCAGAAAGTTTACCTATACAGCTACAAATTAGATCACCGTGACGTCTTGACAGTCTAGGCCTAAATGTTTTTGTCTTTTTAATGACGAAACTGGTGAGATGGTAGGGTATACTAAATCTGTTTTGAAAAATATTTCAAGTATTTAGTTTGATATCGACGGATTATATTAACTGCTTTTAATACATACAGTCCAAGAAAACTATACATACGTGGAAGAGGGTTAACTTGTCTATTCATTGTGTTTGTTTACGTGTGTTTCGATCACAGAATGCAGAGGATTGATTTATGTTGAATGACAAAGTTATTCAGTCATTTATATATTTAATCATATTGATTAGTGTTAATGATTATAAAACTGAATTATTAGTTATCAACATTATTGTTGTATTAGCAAAACATGAAATGCAAGCGTGATGTGTATCAACTTTATATCGTAATCAATTATTACATGTACGTATGAAGGTATATCGTAAAATAATAACCGCGGCATTCATCTGATCTTTGCTAAAACTGTGTTAGAATGTGTTATACACATACTATATACAACACTTTGCAACAGACTGAATGGTTTCTTTAACACGAGACATAATATTTGATGTCTTTATTGAAGAATGTCTGAAAACGTTTAGGTCAGTCTAATGGGAATTGTAGGCCGGAACAATTCACATGGGCACCCTAGCAATATGGAACATATATTGATTACTCAATCACTTATCAAAGTTTGATTTAAATCTCAGTTAGGGAGAGATCTTACCTTAGTCATTCTTATAAAAAGGAAACATTTCAGGTACGCTAAGTCGATAGAAAATGCAGGTCTAAACATGCGGAGTTCTGAAAGTCTAAAATACACGTGGAAATATCCGCAATGAGTGGTTAGGAGAAACTGTTAAGTTTAGTTGGTGATTTAGATAGAATAATCTGTTTAGATGCAGAAATTTTATCCGCTTACATGTACAGTTTAAAGCAATACAAGCTGTAACTGACGGCAAATGAATTGGAAAATAAAAGAACAAAAATTTAACATACTGAAAATATTGCACATACATCACAAGATTATCGAACAGACATCACGAGATATAAAATATACATCACAAGATATTGAACATACATCACAAGATATTGAACATACATCACGAGATATTGAACATACATCACGAGATATTGAACATACATCACGAGATATTGAACATACATCACGAGATATTGAACATACATCACAAGATATTGAACATACATCACAAGATTATCGATTTAGCAAAGTTTTACACGCCATACATGTTACATGTATGTATGTCTTGAACATTTTACACGACATCGTAATTCAAAGGTTAATCGTTAACGAAATTCCTTCACCTATAAGCCAATGCACCTCTTTAATGTATGTTTTCTTTCAGTATTATCTTAATTGTCTTTCTGATCCTTATCGTGGAGGGAACGTTGTATGACGTCATCATCGTTGTCTGGCCCAAAATAAAAGGTTCACGTAAGGAGGCGGACAATGAGAAACCAATCGACACTAGCAGTAACTCGTCTGACAGTAACTACAAACTCAGGGCGGAAAATGGAGACATCCAAGTGATCCAACAACCCAAACCTCAGAATAAACACAATCCAAGTACAGTTATCAATCAGTTATAACAAATTCTTTCTCATACATCTTAATACGTGTACACAGTCCCAATATTTCGAAAATCAGGCACGTATCATCGTTTTTCAAAAAAAAGGGGGGGGGGGAGAGACGCAGATGATTTGGAAATTTTCAAAATCCTAATTCAAGAGGATTACATTCATGACCCTTCTCATTCGCTACCAATATTAAAAATAATAGGGATGAGGGTTGGGGTGGACAGGCATGTACATTACAATATATATATATATATATATATATATATATATATATATAAAGGATCATTCACCCCCCCCCCCCCCCGATTCTACGTGCCTGAAGTTAGGTGTTACTGTCTATAAACTCATAATTAAATGTAGGAAATATTTTGAGCTCTTAGACCGCGCGCTGATCCAACACAAGATGGTTAGTTTGTATGTGGTATATATAGGTAGGACAAGACAAAGATTTACTATAGAAACGAGCCTATCACTTTCAGGTGTCTTCGGGCGAATTATACTGTCCTTCAGCGCCTACACCAATGGCAAGAAGATTCTGGGCACATCCCAACCCAAAGGAAGTCTAACGGCCGTCAACGGTATCCGATTTCTCAGTATGAGTTGGGTCATCCTGGGCCACACCATTGCTTTCATACTGGGCAATACATGTAAGGATATATATATATATATATATATATATATATATATATATATATATATATATATATCTTCAATCTTATGTCCATGGTAAGAAATTAGTATGTATGAGAAGTACAAATCCATGATAAGTACGTATGATAGGTAGAAACCGTGAACTAGAGTGGCTGTTTTCTCCAACAAAATATGATTTGTACGGATCCTTCATTATGGGTTTGTATAGCTCAGCAAACTGTCTGTTGCATATAATTAAACATACTGAATAACTTATAATTCTAATTGCAGCCAATGTGTTGACGTATTACCAAGAATTCCTCGGTCGTGTCTCGTCCCAGGCCATTTTCAATGCCTTGGTTGCCGTTGATACATTCTTCGTTCTCAGGTAATGTTTTAGCATCGTTTACTGGTTTGAGTTACGTCCCTTTGACATCAACAAACTATAAATTTAAGTCTACATGTATGCATGACGCTCGGAGGCGTAGCAGTGATGATTCTTTAACGTATCAACGACTGTCGCGACACGGAACCTCGGTTTTTAATGTATCATCTCAGCTCAACATATCAAGCATTTGGCAGAGAAGCAGTTCCTATATCTAATTGTTTACCGCTTTTATATGAAGCGTTAATTAGCATAAACGCAAATACTTGAAGATCTTCTATATCGTTAACTATTGCGCACAGTAATTCCATTGATGCGTGCATCAAATCAATCATTGCTCTCATCAATTGAATTGATGTGCGCATGTATTGAATTATTGCGCAAAATAATTAATCTGATGCATGCATGAATTGAATTATTACGGGCAGTTTTTGAACTAATGTGTTCATTTATTATCAATTTATAATTATTGTTCTTTAAATTGTAGCGCGTATAAATGTGGTGGAATTGTTTCTAGGGAAATTTATTTGTAATTCAGTATTAATGATCTCTTGAATTCAGTTGTTGTATTTGGAATCAAAGCGCATCATTTCTCTGAAAGAGAGCAACAATTAAAGAGATCAGTTGTGGACATCTCTCTCTAAAGAAATTATTGTGCGTATCAACTGAATTAATGATGTCATTAATTTGATTGAAGAGGGCAACAATTCAATGGTAATTCAAATATTCAACTGAAGAGAACAATAATGCAAAGATCCCGCACTTTAATTGAATGATGCGCGCATTAATTGAATTGCTCACTTCAATATTGAATTATAGCGCGCATCATATCTATCAATTTATTGAAGAGAGTTAATATCAGCAGATTCGTTAATGCTATCAACAATTTCATTAATGTAGGCAATAATATAGATTTGATGATATCAACAATTATTTGAAAAGATCTTTAATTCAATTATTGTACGCACATCAAATGAATCCATAGTATTAAGCATTGAAAAAAAAATATATTGATATCTATTTTCTCAGAGAAATTTGATATATAGTGTGTCTATTTTCAGTGGTTTGTTGACTTCATACTTGTTATTAAAACAAATGAGCAAAACCAAGGGGCGGATCAACTGGTTTCTGTTCTACTTCCATCGATTTTGGAGGTAATAATGTTGTTAGCTTTGATATGTTCAAAATTTGAAATGCGTTATTCAACTTCACTGATAATTTTATATCGATAAGATATTGTAGGAACTACAAATTATCATCTACAATTGAATTCAGTACTTTATATATTGTATAATTCTTTCGTTTTCTGTTTTCACCAGACTAACCCCAGTTTACATGATGGTGATTGGCATGTACATTACAATTTACCCCCACCTGATTTTTAGTCCCAATAAACCCCACCCAGATGAGACTTGTAAGAGAGTGTGGTGGAAAAACTTTCTATACATCGACAACTTCTTTGGAGCCAAAGACTTGGTAAATCATGTGAACAGTCCATACGTCATACACCCTATCTAGTACCTGTAGAATTTGTAATGACAGTCTGCCGTCTGTAGGTTTGTTGGGTAGTCAAAAAATGGTGAATCGGAAAGGGGACCATAGTCTTTACCAATGATGTATGGTTAATGATTTATTGTCTACGTCAATATGATTAGATTTAAGATAAATATTGAGAAATAATTGCTGACTGATTTTGTTAATTAAGTGTTTGTCCCTCTATCTGAATAATGACATACAGTTCTACGTTTTGTTAATTAACAGTGTTTGGGTTGGTCCTGGTATCTGAATAACGACATGCAGTTTTACATCTTAAGTCCACTAATGATTGTGCCATTCTACTTGTAAGTAATACAACTTTTACGTTTATTCTTGTGTCATATTGTAACAAGAGACCCATGAGCATTGAGTAAATTGAAACAACACTTGAATAAACTGCTCAATCAAAAAGGTATTAGATATTCAAAAAACCGCAAATAAATTGTCCTTATCTTGAAAAGAAATTCCTCTACTGATTTCCCCCCTTCTAACTGGTCCAGGGGTAATGGCTTTCACAATTTTGGTTGTAGTCTTCATGTTCTTCGTAACCATGGTTATACATGCATTATTTTATTACAAAGGACAGAATAAATAGGAGTTTTATCAATTACTTAGCTCTGTGCTGGAGCCCGAGTTTCTGGCACGGAGATAGGAAAGTTCACGTTGGAAGAGGTTACATGCTCTCCATTACCAAGCATAAAGCACTTCCTCACAATATACAACAGTAAAGAAGATTTTACAACATTTTTAAACATAATGCATTTTAACTACATACACATTTTGGACTTGCCCACAGGCCCGAACCCCTGGCCCAGGGATAGGGGATTTCAAAACTTTGTTAGAGAGCTCTATACAATTTCTTCACAATGCACTAAAGTAATACATACATGTATATAGCTGTTCAAATTACAACAGTTCTAAATGCATTTTAAATATACATGTATACCAATTTTGGCCCCACCCTAGAGTCTGATCCCTGAGTCAGGAATTTCTCCTTTTTGATAGAAGACGCCATGCTCTAATAACCATGCATATACCTTTTCTATAAGTTATGCAGGGGTAAAGAAGATATTTTTAATTAACTTGATGCATCATTATTGAATGAACTATAAATTCCCGCCCTAGCACCAGAAGTTTCACGATTTTGGTAGAAGCATCCTTGTTCATCATGACTAGGCGGTTTTTCTACTAGATGTCTCGAAGTACAGAGGATAATAATCAGACATTATTTAGGTTTTGAACCCACCCCCTCAGGCCCCCTGGGATGCAGTAATCACAACGTTCACAATTTAGATCTCCTACCCATAAGAATTTTTCATACCAAAGTTAATGAAGAAATTGATAATGTTCAAATATTAACGGATGGCATGCATATATATTCTTTTAAACTTACACTTGTAAATTCCGCTCCCCTATGATACAAAGAGCGGAAATTACAAATTTGATTATAATTAGCTTGATAGCTCCATGCTAATTGTTTTGAATTTCGCTCTTCGTCGACTAATGTTATGTATTTCAGTAATAAAATAGTGGGCGCCATGGTCAGTGCCGTATTTCTGCTGATTTTTACCATCACTCCTGGGGTGATCAGTTATGTGAATAACCTTCCACTTCATACGATTGGTGGAGGACCAAAAGATGCGGAGTAAGTTGAGACGGTAGCAAATCTAGTGACCATCTCATCTTCTGAACAAATACTAATATACCAAATATAAAGCCTTATATTCGCTGTAGTTTTATTTTCATTGATTTCACGACTGGAAACATTGGAGATAGGAGAGAAAGGATGAATCCATTCTTTGTCTTGTAGTCGAGGTTCTTTCTTCGAGGACTATTACATTGTCCCATGGTGTCGTATGGGGCCCTACATTTGTGGTGTGATCACAGGTTACGTACTCTACATCACCAAATGCAAATGTCGAATGAATATCGTAAGTATTTAAAATGTCAACTACGTGGACTAAGTTCTCAGTCGATGGACTGATGTAATGAAATGGTGGTGAGTATATTCAGATCACGAAATACAAGTGTATTTTTGTTCCCCAGAGACTTTTAGGGTTAGGCCTACTGCAATTCTGTTTTCTGCGCATATTCGTACACTACCTCTTTAAAACATTTTTCAACTTCTGTTTTGAAACAATTAAGTCTTTCCTTCAATCTAATTCTTCATTTCATAACGTTTTCAACATCCCCTGTATAGGAGTGGGAGAAAACCCTGTAGAATGAGATGTACATTGTATATAACGTACAAACTGATGTTTTCTTACACTGAACATTAATGAGCGTTCTAGCATTTGGAAAATCCATGGCTTCATAGACTCTATCTGTAACACGAGTTAAGCCCCGTGGACAAGGCTTAAATTTGTCAAGTATTGATGATGTAAAAAATCTTCTTTTCTTGTACTGCGTACCTAGAAGTCACTAAAACTGTGAAACATATGATTACCAATTCCAATATTGTTTTACAGTTTGTAAACCTGTTGGGGTGGGTAGTGGCGGCGGCCTCGGCCAGTGCTGTTCTGTATGGTATTTACGACACAGTGAAGCCTGATAACCCAGTTGAATTGTCTAAAGAGGTTACCGCCCTGTATAACGCCGTCAACAGGACAGTGTGGGGTGCCGCCGTCTGCTGGGTCATCTTCGCTTGTGCCACCGGCAATGGCGGTAACTAGTTTTGGATTAGATTCAGGGCAAAATTGTTTCTTTAACATTGTTTAAAAATTATTCTTGATAATGAATGTAATTGGCAATATACCTATATTAAGATGCAGCTTCCTCACTTTTATCAAAAGAAGTTTAACCGAATTGATAATCAAGTACACTTGCTACAAACTTAATTTTTTCAAAACTAAGCCAATCATTATAACTTCATAAATTTCACCGCATGGAATTTGATTTTTGACAATTTCTCAGTCATGTGCAATTCAGTGGGAAAACTGTAGATTCATATAGGGAGGGGCAATATATCACAATTTGAATAAACCTATATATTGAATCAAAATATGTGTAATGTTTGCAGGTTACATTAACACCTTACTGTCGTGGAAAGCCTTTGTGCCTCTTTCTCGGTTGACTTACTGCGCCTATTTGGTACATCCCTTGGTAATGTATGTGTACTACCTCAACAGGAACTTCCCGTTCTATTTGTCTGATCTGGACTTCGTAAGTACTGCAATATTCCATGAATCTGCCAAGTTTCACTACGATTTTCTTTTGTTTTTCTTGACATATATATCAATGAAAGGCGAAGATAACGAACAGTGATCAATCTCATAACTCCTATAAGTAATACAAAATAAGAGTTGGGCAACACGGACCCTTGGATATACCAGAGGTGGAATCATGTGCCTAGGAGGAGTAAGCATCCCCTGTCGACCGGTCTTACCTGCCGTGAGCCCTATATCTTGATCAGATAAACGGAGTTATCCGTAGTCAAAATCAGTGTGACAAAAACGGCATAACAATGGGCATGAAACACATCAGACAGCATTTACATCAATGCATAATAATTTTTACTTTGGCAGGTGTACATCTTCCTCGCCAATCTGGTCGTTTCTTACGGAGTGGCCTTTATCTTATCCATCACATTTGAATCACCATTCATGGGACTCGAGAAAGTCATGTTCTCAAGTCGCGGCAAAAAGGCGGCCAAGTAAAGAAGGAGAGATTTCCTGATGATCCGACATCTGTATCTGTTTAAATTTGGAATCACTGTTTTAACTAATTTGTACATTTTTTTAAAGATTAAAATAAAAGAATACAATATCAACATTAAATAACTACATGTAATACCGGAAAGCTTTCTAGCTAGGAAAACAGTGCTAATTCCTGGTTGAAGCACATCTGCAACTAAATAAACAAGAGGTACATGGGCCTAGAATCGCTCTTCTGATACATTGTAGAACAGGCAAAAATTCTCACTAACCAAGATTCATCAATTAACAAAGTTTGATGATGTTAAGTCAAATAGTATCTGAAAATTTAAATGTAACTGTCCAAAAGTAGGTCATGGTGACCTACTTTTGGTCGACACACTGAAGACTCAAGATGCATCAACTGACAAGTCAAATAGTATTCAAATATAGCCGTCAAATTCCAAAAGAAGGCCACAGTGACCTATTTTTGGTCGACACACTCCAAAGACTCAACATGCATCAACTGACAAAGTTTGATAATTGAAGTCAAATAGTATCTGAAATATTCAGATATAAACGTCAAATTCCAAAAGTAGGTCACAGTGACCTACTTTTTGGTCGACACACTCTGAAGACTCAAGACCCATCAACTGATGGGAAGTCAAATAGTATTTGAAATATTCAAATATGGCCGTCAAAATCCCAAAAATAGGTCACAGTGATCTACTTTTTAGTCAACACACTCTGACGACTCAACATGCATCAACTGACAAAGTTTGATAATTGTAAGTCAAATAGTATCTGAAATATTAAAATATAGCTGTCAAATTCCAAAAGTAGGTCACAGTGACCTACGTTTTGGTCAACAAACTATGAAGACTCAAGATGCATCAACTGACAAAGTTTGATGATCCTAGCTTTCATAGTGTCCAAAATATGCATCTAAAATCACGGGCACTGGAAGTTAATGTAAATATATAGTATGTGCATGCATAAAAAAGGAAGGGTAGGACACTCTTTTTGAGGCAAATTCGGGTTTGGGTTATTGTGGGCGTTTTCAAACGGCCTGACGCGATGAATCGTTCACATATACATTACTTTCAATATATGTACGGTTTCTTTCCGTTCCAATGCCGTTCATTCGAAGAAAAATATGTTTTTACACCTCCAAGTGCCTAAGAATTTCGCTAGACTGTCTTACTTCCGGTTTAATCGCACTGAATCGAAAGGTAAGTTCTGATAGGTCAATAATAAAATTGAAGTCTGAATTGACACACGTTATCTAATCCATAAATACATATGTAGAGAAAATAATTCTAAGGATTATTACTTCATGATGGTGTTAGAGACTAGTGGTTAAGTACATGAGCCATGTTTGTTTTTATAGTTCAAATATTCTTATCATTATTTCACAACCAATAAGAATATGACATAAACTTATAAATGTTTATCACATTGACCAATCAGAACTTACCTTTCGATTCAGTGCGATTAAACCGGAAGTAAGACAGTCTAGCGAAATTCTTAGCCACTTGGAGGTGTAAAAACATCTTTTTCTTCGAATGAACGGCATTGGAACGGAAAGAAACCGTACATATATTGAACGTAAGGTATATGTGAACGATTCATCGCGTCAGGCCGTTTGAAAAACGCCCACAATAACCCAAACCCGAATTTGCCTCAAAAAGAGTGTCCTACCCTTCCTTTTTTATACATGCACATACTATATATTTACATTAACTTCCAATGCCCGTGTCTAAAATTGAAAATGTGAAATTTGAATGTCTGCAAAATTCAAAAGTAGGTCACTGTGACCTACTTTTTTATAAATATGTTTCGAGGCCTCTAGACGCATCAAATTACAAGGTTTGATGATTCTAAACCTCTCGGTATCTGAAATAACAACCTAAAATGTATTCATAAATGATTAGCCATAAAATTCAGAAAGTAGGTCATGGTGGAATACTTTTCACATGACGCAGTTCAAGGTCCCATGATCCATCAACTGACAACTTTTGATGATCATAGGCTCAAAAGTGTCCAAGATATGCATCAAAATCCATTTAATAATAATTACCTGCGAAATTCAAAAAGTAGGTCATCATGACCTACTTTTGAGACAACATGATATTAGGTCCTAAGATGCATCAACTAACAAAATTTGATGATCCTAGTCCTTATACTAAGCAAATTATCAAAGTTTTAACAAAACAAAATTTAAGGTCAACTTTGAAGTGACCTTGAGACCGCACCCTTTGCTCCAGGATGATGCCTTGAACAATTTTTTATCTACAACCTATCCTCATGCATAAGTTTGGTGATAATTTGCCCAGTGGTTCTTGAGAAGATTTTTTAGCAACCACTACTTTTGTTTGCATTTTCCTAATTATCTCCCCTTGTTAAAGGGTCACAACCCTAATTTTAGTACAAATGAAAGCCCTTGGGCCAAGGATACCCTGTGATAAATTTGACAACAATTGGCCAAGGGGTTCTTGAGATATAGCCCTTTTTCCAAAAAGTTGACGCACACCGCACGCCAGACATATGGCCATATGATTAGCTCTTTGAGCTAAAAATACCCCAACAAGCT
This sequence comes from Ostrea edulis, assembly GCF_947568905.1. Classification (NCBI taxonomy): domain Eukaryota; kingdom Metazoa; phylum Mollusca; class Bivalvia; order Ostreida; family Ostreidae; genus Ostrea; species Ostrea edulis. The sequence continues at coordinate 101,150,861 of NC_079165.1, read as the reverse complement.
GTATATGTTAAAAAAATACATTTCCTGCATTGTGTTTTATTTCAGTCACATTATGCCACACATTTTATGATTTAGCTCTTTTGCGGTTGAATCACAACAGTTGAACACAACAAAACACAAAAAGAAATCATTGAATAAATATCAACACATCTCAACCAAAAGGGTTGGATATGCTTGTATTAAAGGAATATCACAATATACAGCAAATGCTGGACATAACATGCTTGTACATATACAAATTATATATTTACCAAACTTGTAAAGGGCATTTCTTTACCTATATTTTCAATTTTCTACAGTATCTCTCTGACTACACTAAAGCAAGCATTTAATACGAGTATTTAAAGAATATAAATGCATCCTTAATATTGGTGTCATTTGCAACAGAAGGAATGGAGTAGGAGAATTATGTACAGGAGCATCAGCATGTAGTTCTGCACCTTGAGATTTGAAGCAGGAGCATTTTCAGAACATGAATGAGAAATGACACTCTCACTCTAAGTTTCAATACTAACAATTTTGTTTTCAGAATCTTCACAGTTAATACAAGAAATAAAATAGGCTAAAATTAGAAATAAAAGTTGTATCTTCACCATCGACCAACTGATATAAATCTACCAATCTAAAGTTTTTCCACATCTTTTTTTTTTTTATAACGTTGTCTTTTTTTAAAATTTGTTTAATCTGAATTTTAGAGGCACAGATGTATACGTGAACCAGCAGTAGTTTCAATGAAAAAAAGTCTTTTATCTATATGTTCCTTAAAACCTAAAATTGAAATACAGAATTAGACAGGACAAAGGCATGTATGCATTCTTAAAGAGGACTTATCATGTATCAGTCTTTCACATATATGAATGGCAAGGAGAAATGTAAAAGGTTGAAAGAATGATTTCCTCCATGACAAAATTATCATACCCAGTCATGAAGCAATTAATAATCAATGCCCTTGTACAATCTTGTGATATTGCTAAGCACATACCCAGTCATGAAGCAATTCATAATCAATGCCCTTGTACAATCTTGTGATATTGCTAAGCACATACACAGTCATGAAGCAATTAATAATTAATGCCCCTGTACAATCATGTGATCTTCCTAAACTACACTTATTTCATATGGTGATCATGCTGATTTGGATTTTCCAGTTTAATTTTTTTTTTAACAAGAGTTCATCTTCAAAATATAGAATATCTTTTTTACATTCTTTATGCCACCAAAATGATAGCTGATAAAAATGAGGTTTCTTAAGAGAACATTAAATACATGTACTAGTATGTCATGAAATTGCTGTTCACACAGAATTTGAAACATTATTCATCTTGGTTAACTACATCATAAACAATAAAAGGCCTATAATCTTGCACATTAACTTGCAATAGTTTTATATGTTCCAAGTGGCAAAGATTTAGTCAATATCTTAAGAAAGAAAGAAAATTATAATTGCTCAGTCCATAACAACTTATATATATTGTTATTTTGTCAGTAATAAACCAAGATTTCAATATATTTTACATAATAACAATAAAAATTTATTCAGCGCCTTATATCAAACAAATTACTCTAAGGCACTTTACAGGGGTAAGAAGAGGAATGCAACAATATAACAATTAAATGTCAGAATGACATAGATACATGTAAATCTTTATAATTAATCAAAGGCCCGACAACTAACATAAAAAACTGTATACTCAAAATTCTTCAAAAGAAACGCTTAGTTTCAAAACAGATTTTTAAAAATAAGAAATGTCTAACTTGTTGGTAATATGGGGGAAATAAAGGAATGGAATCATAGGTTCTCTATGTATATGACTTATACATCTACAATACAAATATCGATTCCTTAAATGAAGAGAACCACAACAAAGTACAGTGAATTATGTATACAATGAACATGCTTAAATAGTAATACTTATTATTACGTACAAAGTTATTTTTAATGTTCTCCGTGATTTGTAAATTATGAGGAATTTAAAAAAAAAACAAACAATGGGTACCATGATTTGAAATGAAATTATTCTTATAACAAACAAAATTAGCTGTACCTGACATTCTGCTATTTAATACTAAGTTTTACTGTATACACGATATATCAACTTTATCCTATGATCGAATAATTCCTTGCTTTACGATTGGCCAATATTCAGTATTCACTTGCACATGCTTCCCGGATGAATTGGATTTCTTTTAAACCTGGCCAAAATTAAATTGGGAATTTCAAAGTAACATTGAGTCCGATCTAAAGATGACCAAACAGGTATTGTTTGGTAAATTCTACATGGTTCAGTAAGTGGTTTTAAAACATTTAGTCATATAATAAACAGATACATCACTTTAAACTCGGAGCTGCAGTCTTGGTGTAGACAAAGATGACCAACTAGGTAGGCTTCAATAGTCAGCGTCAATGTTTTGAATTATTCAATCATATATAAAAAAAAAATCCTTTTTGGCATTTTCTCAGCCAATACAATGCCTTAGCTACCCTCAAAGTACATTCACCTCGCCCTCTGAACTCAGTCAATTTTGTACTTTTCTTGAGCTTGGTGAACATTGTACTTTGAAGGCAGCTAAAGCATCATATTGACCTCAAAAATGTAAATAAATGTATATACTGGTATTGTCTCGGTATCACAACAGAAAAAGCAGCCAATTTCAAATATGTCACAGCATTCAAGAAATTTTACATTGCATAGGAAAGTACATTCAAGTTCCCTTTTTAGAACGGGTTTGCCAGAAACCAGTCTGGTGACAAGTTTTTGATTGAATTCTCAGCTCTCGTTGAGAATGGGTGATTTATCTGATGTGTTGGTGCTGGGATAAACATCCTCTAGGTCGTCTTCTGGCTGAAAACATTTTACAGAAAGTTTACTACAAAACAATAACAAGCACAATAGCGCACGTGTACATACTGTCTACACAAAATACATTACTCTCAAAATAGCTGATCTTCATGACATACATTTTACTTCAGAAATAAATTTCATTTTTGAAATGTACATGAGGGTATGAACTGTGACGCTGTACAGCTGCATACTTCATGAAGAACATTACTTTACATTAGCACTTCATGAATAGTATATCAGCATGAAGCATTGCTGTTCACACACGCATGTATTTTCAACAAGAGGCCCAAGGGCCACATCACTCACCTGAGTCACCTTGGCTCATATCTAAAGATTTTCCCTATATATTTGTATGCAAAACTTTGATCCCCCCCCCTTGTGACCCCATCCTACCCCTGGGGGCCATGATTTTAACAAACTGAAATCTGAAATATGTCAGAAAACTTTCATGTAAATCTCAGCTTTTCTGGCTCAGTGATTCTTGAGAAGATTTTTCCTATATATTTGCATGTAAAACTTTGATCCCCTATTGTGGCCCCATCCAACCCCCGGGGGCCATGGTTTTAACAAACTTGAATCTGCACTATGTCAGGAAGCTTTCATGTAAATCTCAGCTTTTCTGGCCCAGTGGTTCTTGTTGAGAAGCTTTTTAAAAGACCCCACCCTATTTTTGCATTTTTGTGATTATCTCCCCTTTGAAAGAGGCAAGTTTGGTTACAATTGGTCCAGCGGTTCTTGAGAAGAAATCGAAAATGTGAAAAGTTTACGACGCCCTTTGGTTCAGGTGAGCTAAAAATGAAATACATTTCTTATATTCAGATTCTATTTTCATTTCTGTTGTCCAATTCCCAGTCACTAGTTGTACTATATTTATTAAGATTCATACATGTACACACATCATTCACATTCATGAGGAAATGGCTATCATTTCAACTGGTAAAAATATTGATGGCAAAAACATTCAAAATGTAAATATTTCATATAAAATCCATGAAAACAAATTCTGGCATGAACTTAAAATGTTCTGTGGTACTTTAACTCACCTTTCTGGATACTCTCTGTTTGATACACAAGGCTGCTGTGCAGATAATCATGAAGGTTCCCAGGACAATCAGTCCATACTCCACAGCTTCTGTTATCTTTATGGGGGTCATCACTTCATCTTTGAATTTGTTAGCACTCTTATCATCGATCTCTGCACTCTACAGAAATTAAAAATTATTACTGTATTGTTTATATTACTGAGGACAGTTTAAAGTATTTTAACAAAAACAGTTATACAATGATGATGTAAAGTAGCATGATTTACATACTTATATATTGGTATATATAGTGCAGGATAGGAAATGTGATATAATTCACACAATGTATAATTGTCGAATTGAGGATTATCTCCAGTTCTTATCTACATTTCTGTTCTTGTAATGAAACACTTATAAATATATATTCCCACTTAACACAATTCAGTGACATTTTCAGCTGAAAACAATGGAATAAGTTTCAAATATATGCCACAGATGTGGTATTTTTAGCAAGACACAAATTTTACGATTTTTCAATAAATAATGGGTATATATATTTAGCGAGAGCTAATTTTAGCAACTTCATAATTCCAAGGAAGATTGCTATTACCTTCGATATGGAATAAATTGTTGGTGATATTCAATTTTTTTCAATCATCACTCTGTCACTCTCACTAATATTGCAAAAATTAAATCCTCGCTAAAAATTCTGCTTATACGGTATTGCACATTGCCAACATGGATTACTGTGTAATTATGACTTAACAATATGAATGAATGTGCAGTTAAAAAGATTGTGTGATCCTGCATTCTGTAGCACACTCATTTTTACTTCAATTGATTGAGGTCCATAGGGCTTTTAATAGTCATCTATATATCCATTGTTGTTTATAGGCACTCTTACTGAGTTTAGAAGTACCTACTCTATCTCAAACCGTGGCTGTATGATGAGCAAAATCTTCGATTTTCATGCACCAACACTATCATTTATTGGCCAATTACAGTCACGGTAACAGATTTCAATATTCAATAGCTGGTGACCTAGATTCGGAGTTTTATACATTGTCAAGCCATGAGTAAACTCTGAGCAGAGTATGAGCCTGATGTTGATAAATCCCTGTACATGATTGGACCAGGATAACAAATTCACTTCCTATGTAACCAAATGATTGTACATGTAAGTATTTAGTGATAAAAGAAGGAATTCATGCCAGATATTGTACATGTTTGACAAGTCGGCTGTAAATAATGGGACTTCACAATACATTGAATTGTGAGGAACAAATTCTAAGGAACAAGCATCAGTAAAATTATTTTTCCTTACATGCAAAGAGACATTGGGATGGCATCTATTTACCCCTGGCTTCAACCTGAGGGTGTATAGTAATTTGTTAACCAATCAAAACTTGTCTTCCAAGTTACATAGAAAATAAAAACATTTGCACAGGGGTTATGAATTTCAACAGAGTGGTAGAGCCCACCATGTTTGTAATACCAATGCACCCAGTTTTGGAGTTAGATGTTTAGAGTTAGAGAAGAAGATATTCTAAGATTCTACACATTTTCTCTAAATATAATCTCCTTCCCTGGGGCCTGAACACTGGTCCAAGGGTCACGAGTTTCACATTTTTGGCAGAGGCATCCATTCTCATCATTACTATTATACATCCAATTCTTATGCTTGATTTCATGAGTACAGAAGATTCTTATTTTCACTGTATGATCCTTATAGTCCTACCCTGGAATGGGAATTCCTCACCCCATGGTCCAAGAATTTCCTACTTTTCGTAGAGACTACTATGCTCAGTATAACTATGGTACGATCCATGTTGCCCTGTCCCAGAACCTTAACCTTTGACCTAGGGTTGTTGGTTTATTTGTTTTATAGCCTATCGTGAATTTTTCATTCATATTGAGACGTCTCCAGCTGTAGGTAAGTACCACAAATTTAGACCTATGCCTAGCACTAATGGCTATAGCAGTGAGGGTTCTTTAACGTGGCAATGCCTGCCGCGACACATGACCTCCATTTTTAAGATCATATCTGACAGACCTTAGACCATGCTTTATTCAGTATCACTTGAAACACTCTGTCTAACTTCCAATATGAAGAGCTCCCTTAGGGGGAGATAAACAATATGAAGAGCTCCCTTAGGGGGAGATAAAGTATCCATTATAAGAGTTACTTCTCTTTCCATATAACATACATGTAAACTAACATTAATTATACTTTCCTTTTCTTAAGGCTTATTTGAACCTAACCAAAATGAAATAAAAGTTCAGAATTAAAGTTTGTCTAGTTTTAGAATTAACAGTAACATTGTCACTTTAAAGTACAAAGTCCGACAACATTTGTCCTCTTTGTAGAATCTCCAAGACACACAAACCATCTGCCCCTGCCTTTGTTAAGCAGTTTGCCAACTGTTTTTGTCCAGAGCACCACTGAATTTTCCGTACTTCCCCTTGCACGACTGATTCTGCCAAAGCTGCAATATCAATTCGAAGTCTCTTGTCTTCCACAAGTTTAGTAGAATGCACAGAATCTATGACACTTTTATTGTCCACAAATGCATAAATATCGATGGATTTTCTGTGGAGTCCTAAAATTTCCTCCAACATGTGTCGATAGTAAAAACTTGCCTCCAGTCCTTCCTGTAGGCTAAGCGCCTCTGCAGCTAGAGTGGAGCGGACGACTCTTCGTATCTTTTTAGCCTGCCAGAAAAGGGGGCAGCATTTTCCTTGTTTGTCCATAATCCAGATTATGACTCCTTGGGTACTTCCTACTCCTTCATTAATGCCTCGTTCACACGGATGCGCATTAAATTTTACTTCGCATCAAATTTGATGCGAAGTAAAATAATGCGCATTAAATTAATTCGAATTAAATAGCGTTCACACGGCGGTAATATTTAATGCGAAGTAAACTAATGCGCATTAAATTCGTATGCATCTCTATTAAAGGGTGCGCGAAATAAATTAAAGAATAGACTATGTTATTGAAAATTATTTTTATAGATATTTTAATGAATATTGTGTAGATCTATACAGAATTCTTTGTTCAAAACGCTATATAGGCCTACATGTAGTATACTACATGTTTACAATTTAGGCCTGCATACATAATTCTGATCTACACATAAGGAGTTTTTTGTCGGGTTTATTTATATGTTCCCAAGAAATTACTTGTTATTTCCTCCGACAACCAGCATTCAATCTAGACAATATATTGTTTCTTCATGGGCCCAATTTTAAAACTTCGGAACGTCTTTTTCACCATTCCGCTGACTACCGTTATGACGTAATTTTTAATTACTAATACGTATTATAAGTCTACTATGACGTCATATGGTATAAAAATTAACAATGAGCGGCATATGTTTTAAAAAATGTAAAAAAGAAAATCATATCACTGTTTTAAAACATTGTTGTCGTATTTAAAAACAATTCCTTCCACATGTATTACTCAGTATGCCTATGCAGAGCACAGATTTACGTCTGACATTATCTAATGACATGCTGTTTGTACATGTTTTTAGTGATTATTATCATTTTGCTTCGTTTTTCGTACAAAACTAACATTAATATATAAAGCTGACCATGGGTATGATGCATGTGACCCAAATTTGCCATTACGCATGCGTCTACATTTAATTCGAATTAGCTTCGCTTAGCGTTCACACGGAGCTAATGCGAAGTAAATTTAATTCGCATTAAATCGCGACGTCAATTTTAATTCGAAGTAAACTAATGCGCATTAAAATCTCCGTGTGAACGCGATTCAGATTTAATTCGCATTAACTTACATTTAATGCGAATTAAATTCTTCGTGTGAACGAGGCATAAGATTTCCTAGAGATGCACCAGTAAACGTCATAATCTTCAACGAGGTGAGGTCTAATGTTGGGAATTTCAAAACACTTTTGAAGTCTTTAAGCCTGTTAATGGTTTTTGCTGCTCTGGTTAAATCTGCTACAGTTGCAGTTCTCAGCTTAGTACTCATGTCTATCATTTCGAATGCAAGGTCTGGTCTTGATCCCTGCACTGCCCAGTTGATCTGTCCTATAATATGTCTGTATGCTGTCTGTTCTTCACCACTCAGCTGACATTTCCTCTGAATTGCTCTCTGAGGGTCAATCTCTAAACTTTGTAATTTTTCCATGTAATTGGTGTGATCCAATACTATCCCCTCTTGATCTTGCTTTACATAGAAGCCAATGTACTGAAATTTGCATTCAGCTACTTTTCCTGCAGAAAATCTCTCTCGAAACTTGCAAATCTGTCTCTCAAAAACTTCATCCCCAGCATGGAGAAAATCATCAACATGAGAGCAGATAATCCCATGAAGCTTCCTGTCTTTTCTATAACAGAATAGAGCTGGGTCCACACTGCATGCTCAAAACCAAGTTTATCAAGTTCTTCTTTGACGCTCAAATAAAACTGTCTTGCACCATCTTTTAGTCCATATAAGCAGTGTTTCAGCTTCCATATTGTTCCAGCAGGTGTGATGCTTTCCTTTGGAGGTTGAAGATAAACATCTCTGTCAAGTGTTTTTCCTTGCAAGAAGGCTGATTTTATGTCTGTGGTTTTGACATCCCATAATTTACTTGCTGTTATTGTCAAAAATATCTTCAGACCACCTTTTCCGACTGTAGGACTGTCTCTAGGGATACAAAATTCTTCCTCAAATCCACGTGCAACAAGTCTTGCTCTTACTTGTCCTTCCTTTGAAGTGATGACCCATCTTGTTGATAATCTATTCTGCCCTTCATCTTCAACTTCAGTGTACGTGTCAAAGGTTTTGAGTTTTTCTAGTTCATTTTGTTTCGCTAGGGCTATATTGTCACAACTTGTATTTTCATATGTTGTAGAATGCACACTTTCATCATTTTGGTTGATTCTTTCCCAAGAGAGTCTGCCCAGGTCTATGCTTTTTTCTTCTTTGCTCTCAAAATCTTGCACATTATACCAATTTCTGTTATTTCCTGTTGCTTTACCTGCTCTGCCAAGAATTGTAGCTTTTATCCAGTTATCATCTTCTGAACCCATCTTGTATTGAATGCTGTCATGTGCTTTCAGTGCAATATTGCTTTGAATTAGTGAAACTGGACTGTGATTTATTTTGCTTTCCATCAGGTATTCAGAGACTGCACTCTTTGCTTTTCTTGGTTGTTGTGTCTTCTCAATATTTTCAGAATCTGTAACTTTCTCTTCTGTTTGTATACAATTTTCTGATAGTTTTTGTAGTCTATTGGGCGACACTCGGAGAAAAACTCCACCATGACGTATAAAAACAACCTTGCCATCTTGAAACACAACTTTACCTGGTCCAAGCCATCTATCTCTGCCCTCACGTTTGTAGTATACCATATCTCCATTTTCATAAAATTGTTCAGCTGCTCTCACTTTGTTCAACAATGCTCGCCTAATTCTTTCATCAGCTTCTGCCTCTATATAAGCTCGTTTGGTGCTGTGCAACAAATTAAGGTGTTTAGCAAATGTCTCGCTCAATGTACAACCCTCAAGTGCTGGCAATTTGTCTGTCATGATGTTGGGGAGGTTGGGATTCCACCCAAACACAAGCTGGTGACTACTAAAACCATTCCACATCTGCAATACATTCCTTGCCATGTTTGCCCAGCATAACAGACTCTGCTCACTCACATCCCTGTAGTCATGCTCTAGTTTTGTCAACATCATGTCAGTTACAGAGTGCACTCTTTCACACAATCCATTTTGAAATGGACTTTCACCTGCAAATGTATGCACCTTTACATTCAAAATGGATGCCACTTCTCGAGTTTTTTCCGAGTTGAACTCCCCTCCATTATCTGTCATGACACCAAATATTCCTATCCAATGAGACATGATTTTATCGATGACATCAGTTGCCTTTTTCCTCTGGATAAAAACAGACACTGTATATCTGGACCACATGTCAATCATGTGCAAAATCCACTTTCCTCTCCAGTACTTCAGGTCCATAGCCACCTTTTCATTAAAGTGGGATGCCATTGGAAATGAAACAACAGGCCGTGATGGTGTTCTAGCATAGGTCTTGCATACATCACACTTCTGCTCAATATTTTCAATATCCTGGCCGAAGTTGTCTCGCCAAGCTCCTGCATCCTTCAAAAGTGATACCAGTCGTTTCTTTGGTGGGTGGGCAAATTGTCGGTGCAGTTTTAGAAGAGTTAAATACCTTTTCTTAGGGTCTATCTCATCGATCCTGACTGAACAAACTTCCTCAACTGGTATCATTTCTGCCTTATCTATGGGAACACAATAATGTCCAGAAGAGGTCAAATTAAGGTTCATTGTTTTTCCTAGGATCTCTGCTGTGTCATCTTCTAAGTTCAGCTTCACGCCAGCAGTTTTCATAGCTGTTCTTGACAACAGTAATGGAATGTCTGAATTAACAACATCAGTTGTTATCGTAACATCTTTCCCGGCTATACGAGCTGGAATTGCATATTCTCCCTCAGATTTAAGATGAGTTCCCCCTCCAAACTTGAAGATTCTTCTGCCCTCCATTTTCTTAATCCTATTCTTGTCTAGTTCATCAAGCAAATCGATGTATGTGTTGATCCATGTACTTCCACACACTGTACTGCTGCAGGCACTGTCTAGAACTGCACAGTTCCTGGCATCCATTCCCAAGTGCCTTATCTCTTTTGGTTGGTTTCCTGTAAACAGCACAAATTCTTCTTCTTCAGCTGAACATGTGTTTACTTTCGCCATGTTTTCCCAACTGTGAGGACAAGCTGCCATCATATGTCTAAATGACCCACAAGATTTGCATGTCATTACATTTCCATCTGGTCCAGATGGATTCATGCTCTTTTTAATGCCTGAACTGCCTATACGCGATTGCCCACCTTGCTGACGGTATGAACCTCTACTCTGGCCACTATGAAATCCTCTCCCTCGCGTCTGCTCATTTCTTCCAGCTCCTCTGTTAAATTTGTTACCCTTCATTGGCATTCTCGCATATCCAGCTGCCATCAGTGCTTCCTCATTCTCTGCCAGGAATGCCGGTTCAAGTTTAATGGATACTGATGTAGTGGGTGCGTTTCCACAAGTTTCACCTTTGAATTTTTTCAGGGATTTCTTAGCTTCTTCATAAAGAGTTTCTTTATTCTCAAAATTCATTCCAGTTAATACAATCATTCTTTCCTCTTTGCTTATCAGTGATCTTCTGAGTAACTTGAAGGCTAAAATCTCAGAGGGTAACTTCATGTTTTTCTTTTCGATTTTTCTGTATTTGGCATCAAAAATGGATATGTATTCATTAATAGACTGTCCATCAGACCTTTTAAAGTCTTCAAAATCTTCAAATTTCTCTAAGCTATCTGCTAAGTCATCTTTCGCTAAATGTTTGTCCAAAAATTCAATCAAGGTATTCAAACCTGTTTCTTCCTTAAGATCCTCCAAGTTCAGCTGATCAAACACTTTTTCTCGTATCCTGGACTCATCATTTTCAGGAAGGGACAAGGCTATAGCAACTCCCTGTTTCTTCTTATCTAACTCTGTGACCTCTTTCCATGCTAACAATTCTTGCTTGTACAATTCATAAGTTTTCACTTTGGGGTCATAAGAGGGGGGGTTGATTTTTGTTGACATTCTTATTTTCTTAGTCCACGAAGTTTTGCACTTTTTCACATTCACTGAATTCTTACTGAATAGTTCTTAAATGTCACACTTCCTTACACTGTTTTTGACACTATGATACACTAATTTCCTTTCAACCAGACTCTGCTACCATTGTTAGACCATGCTTTATTCAGTATCACTTGAAACACTCTGTCTAACTTCCAATATGAAGAGCTCCCTTAGGGGGAGATAAACAATATGAAGAGCTCCCTTAGGGGGAGATAAAGTATCCATTACAAGAGTTACTTCTCTTTCCATATAACATACATGTAAACTATTTGGTAAATAAGCAATCACTACCTATATTTACATCTTAGGTTTGATGTGGCCATGACACAAGCAAGGATTGAACTCACAACCTCCCTGTTACAAAGCGAATACTCTACCACTGAGCTACTGCTACCAGGGACCATGAATTTCACATTTTTGGTAGAAGTTTCCACGATCAATATGACTATGCACCTGGTGTGATTAGTAAAGAAGACTTTTTATTGATTATCCTATATTCAGAGGTTTCAAATCCTACTCCAAAGGTTCCAAAAGGGCTGAGACAATGACCTTCAAAATTTGTGTTTCCATACCCCAAAAGATTTTGGTGAAATTGGCTATGTAGTTTCTGAGAAGTCAAAATTGTTCAACAGCAGATGAGAACTGGCAGCAACAGGTCACCTGAGTGACCCATGTGACCTACTGCATTATGAAACAGTACCCCTATTGCATCCCTCACTGGTTTCAAATTCTCATTGTTGATCAGTTTGGATAAAAAACATACATGTGAAATGTTGAATGACTAATAAACAAGAGATGTTTGTAAAACACATATGACCCCCCCCCCCCCTCCCCCATGGTGCAAAATTGAAAAGGGTTATACACACACATCATTTAATTGATAGTAGCATCATCAATTCAAAATATTGAGCAAACAATATCTTCCTATGTCAAGAGTGGATTGACAATGTGACCTAAAAATCAATAGGGGTCATCTACTCCTTATGCTGTACCAGTGTACCAAGTTTGGTGTCTATCAAGTAAATAATTCTTTAAAATATAGGAGACAATATACTACTATGCCCAGTTCAACCACTGACCTTTGACTATGTGACCTCAAAATCAATAGGGGTCATCTTCTCCTGAAGATATACCAGTGTACCAAGTTTGATGTCTGTCAAGCAAAGGGTTCTCAAGATATCAAATGGACAGTATATTCCTATGTCCAGTTTAACCTTTGACCATGTGACCTCAAAATCAATAAGGGTCATCTTCTCTTGAAGATGTATCAGTGTATCAAGTTTAATGTCTATCAAACAAAGGGTTCTCAAGATATTGAGTGGACATTATATTTCTATGTCTAGAGTAAATTGACCCTTGACCTTTTGACCTGAAAAACAATAGGGGTCCTCTTCTACTCATAACCAACCCTCATATGAAATATCATTATCATCAAGTGAATGGTTCTCAAGATATTGAGTGGACAACATGTGGTCTACCGACCGACTGACAGGTGCAAACCAATATGCCCCTCTTCTTTGAAGGGGGGCATAAATAATAAATTTATCCACTCAGATTTTACAGCAAGTAAAATATATCTCAGTTGGGCGGACAGTCAAATTAATTACAACAAGCTCCTAGTAAGTAAACCATGTTAATCTGAGATGCCATGTGCAATCATGAAAGTTGAAAAATGTGTTTAAGATTACCTCATTCAGCCACAGAACTGGATAGTAGATGTGATCAATATTAGCTGTGTCTCTAAAAGCAGCAGTAAAGAAATCTTAAATGTTATTGTACTACCATATGGAACACCCATATTATATACAAACATATAATTGCATGAGTAGTCAAAATAAAATTTTGAAAAATAATTATGATTTACAGAAGTGGCCATTGTTGCATTCTAAAATATATGTATGATCTCAATACATGATTAAGAAATGGTCAATATGAATTTTTATTTAACTGACAGTTGTCTCCCATTTCACATACAAAATTCAATGTTTCAAAATAAAATTGATAAAATATGACTTTGTACCATAGCTTTGCAGAGACTGTTATTTGTTATCATAGCTTTGTAGACTGTCATTTTGTACTATAGCTTTGTAGACTGTTATTTTGTACTATAGCTTTGTAGAATGTTATTTTGTACTAGAGCTTTGTAGACTGTTATTTTGTACTATAGCTTTGTAGAATGTTATTCTGTACTATAGGTTTGTAGACTGTCATTTTGTACTATAGCTTTGTAGACTGTTATTTTGTACTATAGCTTTGTAGAATGTTATTTTGTACTAGAGCTTTGTAGACTGTCATTTTGTACTATAGATTTGTAGACTGTTATTTTGTACTATAGCTTTGTAGACTGTTATTTGTTATCATAGCTTTGTAGACTGTCATTTTGTACTATAGCTTTGTAGACTGTTATTTGTTATCATAGCTTTGTAGACTGTTATTTTGTACTATAGCTTTGTAGACTGTTATTTGTTATCATAGCTTTGTAGACTGTTATTTTGTACTATAGCTTTGTAGACTGTCATTTTGTGCCATAACTTTGTAGAATGTCATTTTGTACTATAGGTTTGTAGAATGTTAGTCTGTACTATAGCTTTGTAGACTGTCATTTTGTACTATAGCTTTGTAGACTGTTATTTGTTATCATAGCTTTGTAGACTGTTATTTTGTACTATAGCTTTGTAGACTGTCATTTTGTGCCATAACTTTGTAGAATGTCATTTTGTACTATAGGTTTGTAGAATGTTAGTCTGTACTATAGCTTTGTAGACTGTTATTTTGTATGATAGATTTGTAGAATGTCATTTTGTACTATAGCTTTGTAGAATGTCATTTTGTACCTGATATGAGACACATTCCGTATGTACACATTTAACTGGAGTCTTTTCTGTGCATTCATTACCACTCCAGTCATCTAGAAAATAAAAAAAACATCAAATTGATTATTATCAAGTGTGTATGTACAGATTTAAATTCAAACCTTGCTATTTTCATGGTTTTTTGTCTACATCCATTTTTAGGGTTCTACAAAGCTAGGGTTGTGTTTAGTTCATTCTATGACAGTGAAACTTCAAATGCTGCAAAAATAAAGCCTGTATCATCTATTAACAAAATTTATTCAGTGGTATACTTTTGGGTGACAGAATGAAAAAAAAATTGTAATTCACTTCTATTGTAAATATTGTAAATGAATGGTGATCATTTCTACTGTAAATGAATGGTGCTCACTTCTCCTGTAAACACTGTAAATGAATGGTGCTCACTTCTACTGTAAAGGAATGGTTGTCACATCTACTGTAAATACTGTAAATGAATGGTGATCACTTCTCCTGTAAATACTGTAAATGAATAATAATCACTTCTAATGTAAATATTGTAAATGAATGGTGCTCACTTCTACTGTAAATACTGTAAATGAATGGTGCTCACATCTACTGTAAATAATGTAAATGAATGGTGATCACTTCTCCTGTAAATACTGTAAATGAATAATAATCACTTCTACTGTAAATACTGTAAATAAATGGTCATTCCTTCTAATGTAAATAAATGGTAATCACGTCTACTGTAAATACTGTAAATGAATGGTGATCACTTCTACTGTAAATATTGTAAATGAATGGTGATCACTTCTCCTGTAAATACTGTAAATGAATGGTGATCACTTCTAATGTAAATGAATGGGATCACTTCTAAAGTAAATACTGTAAATGAATGGTAGTCACTTCTCCTGTAAACACTGTAAATGAATGGTGATCATTTCTACTGTAAATACTGTAAATGAATGGGATCACTTCTAAAGTAAATACTGTAAATGAATGGTGATCACTTCTAATGTAAATATTGTAAATGAATGGTGATCACTTCTAATGTAAATATTGTAAATGAATGGTGATCACTTCTAATGTAAATATTGTAAATGAATGGTGATCATTTCTACTGTAAATACTGTAAATGAATGGGATCACTTCTAAAGTAAATACTGTAAATGAATGGTGATCACTTCTAATGTAAATATTGTAAATGAATGGTAATCACTTCTAATGTAAATATTGTAAATGACTGGTGGTCATTTCTACTGTAAATACTGTAAATGAATGGTGATCACTTCTAATGTAAATATTGTAAATGACTGGTGATCATTTCTACTGTAAATACTGTAAATCAATGGTGATCACTTCTTCTGTATATACTGTAGACTGGTAAATGAATGCTGTGTATCAAACTTACAGGTTCTACATCCAGAACAGTTCCATGCATGTTTGGATCGGCAGATAATCCAATGACTTGGTCCTGCACCAACTTCTTGTCAGCAGCTAGGAAGTGCGGCTGGGACATGATGATTGGTGCTCCTGTAAAATATGAAGCCTATGGACATTAATGATCACCTAAATATTCACATTTTTTAGTCTTCAGAAATCATTTTGTTACCTGCATACTTTTTATACTTCTCCATTTTTATACTTTATACTAGATTATATTTATATGTGTGTGTGTATATATATATATATCACCCCAAAGTGAGATGGTCATGCCAAAATGCAATGGTCTGAGCCAAACCCCAATGATGAACCACACTCATGCGCCATATGTGATGGTCTGACATACCAAAGTGTGATGGTGTGCTGGCCCAGTGGTTCTTGAGAAGAAGTTTTTTTAAAGATTTTCCCTATACATGTATATTTGCATGTATAACTTTGATCCCCTATTGTAGCCTACACTACCTGTGGGGGCCATGGTTCTAACAAACTTTCTCTTTTCTGACCCAGTGGTTCTTGAGAAGATTTTCCCTATATATTCCCATGTAAAACTTTGATCCCCTATATGTACGACAGAAAATAACAAAAGAAACTTGAGACAACAATATGACTTCTTTCGGAAAAATTGTTCTCCCCTGTAGGTCTTTTCTTTTGTTACCCTGAATTGTCTCCCCTATAGGTCTTTTCTTTTGTTACTCTGAATTGTTCTCCCCTAAATGTCTTTTCATTTGTTACCCTGAATTGATCCTTAGCCCTGTGGTTCTGGAGAATAAGTTGAAAATGTTAAGTTTACAGACGGAGGGTTGACAAAAAGTGATCAGGGAGAGCTCAGGTGAGCTATACATATAGTCTGACAATATATGTTATTAAGCTGACAGATGATAAATCATAGTCCGAGTAGTCCAGCCTAAAGGTGGATGTATTCTTATCACAAGAGCAAGGACTCATGCACTTATCTAGTTGTAAGCAAACTGTATTCATTACATGAACTAGTTAACTGAGGAACAGTTCAGACTCTATACAAGTATGCATTGTGGTACACCTGCACTAATCAGCTTTAATCAATCAATGATTTGTCTTTCTCTATCAAACCTGAGAAGACCTACCTTGTCTGCAGTTACTGATTTTTGTTTACATTGAACACCTCTATCTTGTACGTCTTGATAATTTTTTATTTGAACAGTAGTTTATTCATGTATATACAGTAAATACATACATAAATATGATTGGGCAGCAAGCACTGCCACAGGGCCTATATAAGCTCTAGCTCTCCATTGGTCACAGGTCAGTTATAACAACAAATAGCAAATTGATTGGAAAAAAAGAAATAGATTAAAATTAAAAGACTCAGAAATAAGCTTAGCTGTACAAGTACGTATGTCTGATGTTACAGATTTTGTCTACAATGACTAACACTGAGGACATCAACCTTGTCTGCAGTTACTGATTTTGTCTGCAGTTACTGATTTTGTCAGCAGTTACTGATTTTTGTCTGCTGTTAGTATTCTTGTTTACAAAGACTCACATTGAGAATATCTCCTTGTCTGTCTTTACTGACACAGACACTTATTTTGTCTACACATGTGATATCGATGACCCTCACCTTGTCTGTCTTTACTGACACAGACACTTATTTTGTCTACACATGTGATATCGATGACCCTCACCTTGTCTGTCTTTACTGACATAGACACTTATTTTGTCTACACATGTGATATCGATGACCCTCACCTTGTCTGTCTTTACTGACATAGACACTTATTTTGTCTACACATGTGATATCGATGACCCTCACCTTGTCTACAGGAGCTGACGTTGAGGAGTCCAGAAGGGAGACATTGCCCTGCAGGGGTACAGAATCCCTCGTTATCGGGGTTCAGCTTATGGTTGAGAAACACTTCGGGTGGAACAGCAAACCTCATCAGATCAATGCCTTTCAACGTTACTGCTTTCTGATATACGGTGTATATAGATCTACAAATGTTGTGAGTGGATCAATTTTTATCCATGTATACTGATCAAAAAGAAAAGTATTGTGCAATTTCATATTCATTTTAAGGGTGACGGACCTAATTCGTTTCTACAATAGAGATTTTATTCAAATTATGAGATAAGGTAAAGCATGCATTAATGAGTTAAAATCAATGAAAAAACCAAATGAAAATCGTATTTGATTTTCAGCGGGGGGGGGGGGGGGGGGGGGGCGTTTCAAAAGTTGGCTATGAAGTAGTCGTAATTGCAAAGGAAATATAGGGAAATTTCCAATGTGCAATATAAAAGTTAAAAAAATTAAAAACAATTCTACAATGGAGTTTTATACCAAATTAAAGAATGATTTTAAAAAGACAATAGGCTTACTAATTATAAGAAAAAAAGTATGGGTCATCGGCAATTCTTTTTCAGGGGAGCATGTTAAAGGATGATTTTTGGCCAGTTTTCAAGGAAAATGTCATTAAATAAGAAATGGATAGGTTTTCTACTTGTAGTTTCATACTTTTCCTTTATACTAAATAATCATATGGATTAGGAAAAAGTTCACCAATCATATGTAAACACCGAGTCATTGCATAATATTCCAGGGGTGGTGTCAAAATATGTAATGTATGAACTGTCACAAATTCAATAAATCCGATATAGAGCTCAGTATGCAGCTTAAGACAACAGATTTGTATATAGTGTAGGTCTATATGTAATGTGCACATTTTGTTTTCATTTTCATAATCTTCCAACCTTTCTAAATAAATTCAAAAAGTTCAAATGTTTGAATAAAAGCATACATATTTTATATTGGTACAAGACTTATCGGACATTTTCAAGATAGGATCTAACATGTACTTCAAGTGTCATCTTCATCTATAAGATTTTTCTGATGAACACTCTAAGAAACAAAATTGACTTTTAGGAATTCTGACATTTCTTGTACTTGTATTGAATGTAAATGCATATATACATGTTTTTGTAATATGGTGGTACATGTTGATTGGCAATTGCAATCTCAGACGCATTATTCTACCTGAATGTATTTTTCTCTATATCAAAAGATAATGATAAGCCGACTATTTTCGCCAAAATGTATGTATCTCTGCCGTGTGATCGGTTCTGTGCTCAGATCTGCGCTAGGATGATAGTCTTCAAACTATATATTCAACGGCAGCATCGATTTTCCGCGCAATTCGGCATGGTGACGTCAAATACAAAGCCCAGTGGCGTATTCAACGTCACAACTATAGCAGCTGTTCCCAACATTATGACGGAACGATTTGGGTTTTTTTGTCGGAAGAGGAATGTATTCTGCTTTGGTATAATAATAAAATATCTATCCAATGGGTAGGGGAGATAGCGTGTTTATTGTCAGCCGCGACAGAAACCACCCGGGTCCCCATCCCTGCCACTGTTCTTCGGTTGTTGTTGATTGATACGGCTTTAGTCATTATTTCTTTGTCGTTTTAATGAATGGTTGAAAGATTTCAAAATATAATTCTACCCTCTTTTCCGCAGTTGGTTGTAAATAGATATTATCGTCGGTTTTTAAGTAATACGCTTCTGGTGCATGCCGTAAATCGTTAATTGTTTATAGAGTAATACAGTAATTACTATTAATAAGAATATTCATGATGTAAACTATATTCAGAAGTAAAATTTTAATAACAAGAGTCTACATTTTTTTTACTTCGTTGTGCATACGTATGACAGTTTGATTCATGGCATATGCACAGGAGGTTGTAAAAACACGGACAATTACGGAATCCCAGAAATTACACATAAAACACGAAAGAATCACGGACAGATTTTTGAAAGTCACGGATTCACAGATACAAAAGTTACGTAGGTCTGTCGTCCTTAAGGCATGAAAAATACTAGATAATTGATTTATTAATAACACAAAAATGATGTAAATGCTGGGTTAATAACTACTAATGATAATTACAGTCATTATCAGTTCAAGGTCATCCAAGTTCAAATCTAGTGTGCCCCCCATGAGCACCGATAACTGACAACGCCTTCCCATGGATGCAATTTAAGTCTCTAAAAAACTGTCTTAGGATGTTTTTCCACTCTAAGTACAGAGCTTGGGCCAGTTGTTGCAGAGTCTGAGGCTGTGGTTGACTTTGACAGATGCGCCTGTCTAGTTTATCCTAGGCATGTTTGATAGGGTTGAAATCTGGTGATTTAGATGACCAACGTGTTAGATGAGCAGTACATATATGTGGTCTGGCGTTGTCATGTTGGAATACTGCTCCGGGATGCTGCATTATTAGAACCAAATGTTTCTGTATGACTTCATCAATATACCATTGAACCATCAAAGTAACCTGTATGTGAACCCATGCTTTCCTGCTTGTATAGGATATTGCTGCCCACATCATAGCACTACCCCCTCCAAACCAGTTGGGGTCATGGATGCAGAATGTGCAAAACATTCAGTTTGGCGCCTATACACTCTGGGTCTACCATCAGACCTCTGCAGCAAAAATCGATATTCATCACTGAATCAAACAGTCTGCCAGGGTTGCAGAGTCTCAGACTAATGAAGTCCGTTCTGGCAATGTTGCTGAGTCTCAGATTAATGAAGTCCGTTCTGGCAATGTTGCAGAGTCTCAGACTAATGAAGTCCGTTCTGGCAATGTTGCTGAGTCTCAGACTAATGAAGTCCGTTCTGGCAATGTTGCTGAGTCTCAGACTAATGAAGTCCGTTCTGGCAATGTTGCTGAGTCTCAGACTAATGAAGTCCGTTCTGGCAATGTTGCAGAGTCTCAGACTAATGAAGTCCGTTCTGGCAATGTTGCTGAGTCGGATCAATACCACGGACAGGTTTACACACTCTAATTCCAGCATCCTGTAGTCAATAACAAACAGTCTGATCGGATATTCTACAAATCCCAGGAATGGAAGATGCTGTAGATGATGCTATTGTGAATCGTTGACAAAGATGATGCAAGGAGATGAAGTGATCTGTGCTGTTGATGTCACGCGTGGTCTGCCTGCTCTATGACAATCATTTGTTGAACCATGCTGTTGATATCTGCTCCAAAGGCAAGATACAGTGCTTTGTACAACATTGAAATCTCTTACAACTGCAAATTGTGGTACAACTACCTCCAGTCAGAGTCAGTCGTCAAATTGCCTTGTTGCGTTAAGCATCATTCAGACACGGCATTTCTCAAGAAGAGGTTACAATTAAAGACAATACAATCAAGTATTGAGAACCCATGCATTGATAGACTACTGGTGCCTGAATCACGTGCATTAGGAACAACAATCTCAAGTTAGAGACAGATTTTAGGATTTTATGAAAACATGTTTTATTGTCCTCAAATTCTACAGCATATCTAATTAGTGAACTATGCATTAGATGAACAATTGGTAATACGGCAATTCATTCTAGATCCCAAACATGTATGGAAAAAAAAACATATTAAAAGATTCAGCGAAAAATTACTACTATGCTCTCTTATGCGTTTCTTTTTTTGATCAGTGTATGTCTAGAGAGTGGGTGTGTTCATTTGACCAGTGTATGTCTAGAGAGTGGGTGTGTTCATTTGACCAGTGTATGTCTAGAGAGTGGGTGTGTTCATTTTCAAATACAATGTTTCAGAATTTACCTGCAAATATCTGATGAAAATATGTACAATGTCTTTCCTTTATCTTCAAATGGTGGAAAAATTGTCCCATCTACAAATACAAAAGAACAATTAATAAACAGAGTACTGAAAACATCCTTTAAAGTTATTTCCCTTTGTTTGTGGATCATTTAAAAACTGAGGAGTGGGGACTTTTCACTCTGGTTTGAGTCTCTTTAAACCTTTGATTTGAAGAACAATTTACAAGGTAAGACCATATAAGACATTTTGATGCAGGGACCCTTAAACTACAACACTTTAGTAAACAAGCACAAACAAATAATACAAACAAATGTAAACAAATTAGATTACAAGCACAAATAAGTAGACTAACACTTTAAAATATGTAACATCTGTTTAAACAACGCACATTGCTGTAGATTCCTTATTTTACGTTAGGACTTAATACGGTGAAATTGATTACTCGTAAACCTCACATCAGGTGAACATGAATTCTTGTCGTCTGTTACCTTAGCAACAGAAAATTAAAAGCGAGTAATTCTATTTTGCGAATGATGCATCTCGAGTAATTACGCAATAATAAATTCCTTGCATCTATTCAATAGCAGTCTACAGTATGTAACAAACACACCGACAGACAAACACACACATTTACAAACACACCAACAGACAAACACACACATTAACAAACACACACATTAACAAACACACCAACAGACAAACACACACATTAACAAACACACACATTAACAAACACACACATTAACAAACACACACATTAACAAACACACCGACAGACAAACACACACATTAACAAACACACACATTAACAAACACACCAACAGACAAACACACACATTAACAAACACACACATTAACAAACACACACATTAACAAACACACACATTAACAAACACACCAACAGACAAACACACACATTAACAAACACACCGACAGACAAACACACACATTAACAAACACACACATTAACAAACACACACATTAACAAACACAACAACAGACAAACACACACATTAACAAACACACTGACAGACAAACACACACATTTACAAACACACACATTAACAAACACACACATTAACAAACACACACATTAACAAACACACTGACAGACAAACACACACATTAACAAACACACACATTAACAAACACACACATTAACAAACACACCGACAGACAAACACACACATTAACAAACACACACATTAACAAACACACCAACAGACAAACACACACATTAACAAACACACACATTAACAAACACACACATTAACAAACACACTGACAGACAAACACACACATTAACAAACACACACATTAACAAACACACACATTAACAAACACACACATTAACAAACACACCAACAGACAAACACACACATTAACAAACACACTGACAGACAAACACACACATTAACAAACACACACATTAACAAACACACCGACAGACAAACACACACATTAACAAACACACACATTAACAAACACACACATTAACAAACACACACATTAACAAACACACCGACAGACAAACACACACATTAACAAACACACCAACAGACAAACACACCGACAGACAAACACACACATTAACAAACACACCAACAGACAAACACACACATTAACAAACACACACATTAACAAACACACCAACAGACAAACACACACATTAACAAACACACCAACAGACAAACACACACATTAACAAACACACCGACAGACAAACACACACATTAACAAACACACCAACAGACAAACACACACATTAACAAACACACCAACATACAAACACACACATTAACAAACACACACATTAACAAACACACACATTAACAAACACACACATTAACAAACACACCGACAGACAAACACACACATTAACAAACACACCAACAGACAAACACACACATTAACAAACACACACATTAACAAACACACACATTAACAAACACACACATTAACAAACACACCAACAGACAAACACACACATTAACAAACACACCAACAGACAAACACACACATTAACAAACACACACATTAACAAACACACACATTAACAAACACACACATTAACAAACACACCGACAGACAAACACACACATTAACAAACACACACATTAACAAACACACACATTAACAAACACACCAACAGACAAACACACACATTAACAAACAAAGTTTTACATATACAAAAAACTGAATGAAAAGCACATCCCTTTTGACAGACATAGTAATACATGAATTTGTAGTGAAACACTTATTGTTTTAAAACTTGATCTAACTCTTTATAAATAGGAAAATTTTACTTTGACTATACATGGAGTTTCTGTGATATCTGATAATTCAATACAATAAAAATCTTGACCATAAGGCAATTTGCCTGTTTCAAATATTTTCAACCTTATCACTCTTCTTTCTGCAAACTTATGTGTAGGACACTTGTAGTATAATTGGTAGTATGCATCTGTAGATGCAACATCAATGGACATGTGGTAAATTTGGGGAAGACCTCATCCTGGGATTGAAGCAAACACCAGGGGTATACATAAAGTTCTTCTGACTTTGTAAGGGTAAACTAAAACATTTACCTGATCCATTTATCATATTGCAAGAAGGTGTCGTCCAGTATGGAAGAGAACTGTAAATTATTTTAAAAAGTGTGTAAGAATTGTACAGCATTATATATCAAAGTCTAAAATAGGTCAAAAATGGAACAGCATCACATGTTTGAAATAAGGAAATGTATATTTCTTGATTATAAACAATAAAGGAATTGATCCGAATTCTAAGATTTAAACATACGTTTGTTTATTCCACCGTTGAATTAAACCAAAATTATCTGATGACTTCGTTCCAGAGAATATAGTATACAGCCCATCATCTGATCCATTTTGCTAAATACAAACAAAACATCGTGATAAATCAAATTATACTGCCATATAGCAGTAACAAAGGAGTTTTGGAATCTGATTTACATCACACATAATGTATTTTCTAAAGGTGAAAAGAAAACAGATTCCTTACTTTATAGAATAAACCAAACTTGTCATCAAACGTGGTTTTATTGTCGAATTTTTGCACAATGGACTTGAACTTTTTCAGCAAGGGATCTTCATATCCCCACATAATGTCCTTCACAGATAAGGTCGTGAAGAGGTTACTGTCATTTCCCCACTCCAGTATAAATTCTACCAACTCCTGAATCATGGAGTATTCTCTTCTTATGATATCAGCAATTGTCTGAAAATACAAAAGATCACTTTTTAGAGTGTGTATTAATCCACTTCCCTTGTATGACAAAAGCAACACATATATTCAGGGTCCATTTCATTGTTAAATGTCAGCTGACACCCTGTAATTTGACCCTCTGTCTTCAAATACAAGGAAATGTATGTGTTTAGTTATATCTTTATCAGCTTTTTTTTGTAAATTCAAAGACTATACTTTGTAAGCCCTGTACAATATATACAGCAGTTTCATCAATTTTGACTGAATACAAAATTTTCCTTGTTTTAATTTGTAGTTGTGCCAGATCTTGATATCTTGTGTTCAAAAAAGTAAAATTGTTTGCTCATGAAAACATGGAGCAGCTTTTCCAAAAATTAAATACATTTGTATCAACAAAATTAACTACATTTGTATCAACAAAACAGTATCTTAAACAAATACGAGGGCTGTTTGAAACGTTAGTAGAGAAGCTGCATCATTATCACATATATTACACCAGAAACCAATAAAATTTTGCATGCTTTAACTGTGGGTATAGTCCAATGAATATGCAAAGATTTGATGTTTTCCAATGAATTTTAAGAATAATATAGCCAATGAGATATTTGAAAATGGGCTTAATGAAACATGATGTTTTTGCATGTTTTCTTAAAAAAGTATTTCAAATTATGATCTGATGATTCAATACATTTTTTTTCAGCACATAAAAACTCATATTTAATATCAGTTTTCAACAGCAAATGAAAGTCATTTTGTAAAAGTTTGAATTATATCAGTAACATTATCACATTACCGCATTATAATCAATCTTTATGGATGGTAAGCACACTCTTTTAAAAAAAATTAAAAACGGTAATGTCATGTAGCTCCACGCTGTAATAAAATTTTGTATATGGGCCGGAAAATCAGTGATCCGAGACTGAAATGTTTAGGGATAATGCTGCTGGAGATGGATTAAATGTCTCTAAAGCCATAGTATATAAATGGCATCACCTTTTCAAGGATGATAGGACTAAATATTTTTACTAGGTTTGGAAGCCTTGAAACACCTTTCATGTAGCCCTGATCTTGCACCTATTAATTTTTGCTTTATTTCCCCATGTCAGTGTGGAATTTGCTCTGCGTGGTCCATGATTCTCAGATCTAACTGAGCTAAAATATGCTACAAAAAACAAAGGGGGGGGGGAGAAACAATGACAAGTCAAGAAATACATTCTACAGTTGGTGAAATGACATGAGAAGTGCTCGATATTAAATGATGAATATCTTTGAAAAGGTATCTGACGTCATGGGACATCTGAAGAACTTGACATGAACTGGCACCCTGCCATGAAAAAATCAGCGAATCTTTTTATTTTGCAAAAGATATGCATGATTTTTTGAATACTTATCGTGAATTGTTAGAATTTGGATAAAATAAAACCAACAATCTCAAGTGCGAGTCATTTTCTCACAATTTACTGTATTTGCAAACTTTTCAAACAGCCTTTTTACACCAGTTTGGTCCCAACAAAAATGATGAATTCGCAGTATCATTGGAAAATAAAACCCTTCAATCTACAAATAAACTCACAACCAAGATGAGATTAGCAGTTGTGAATTTTTCCTCGTGTGGACCAACGGATTTCTTCCTCTCAAACACAAAACTTCTGTTTTCTCTGTATGAGAGAGTTCCATTATCGTAACTATTAATCTGCCATTTTGCTCTGTGCTCCCTATATGTGTAGGGCCCTTTCTCGATGAAAGAGGGTTTTGCACCATTTTTGACAACTTCAATTGGATTCTGTAGATCTAGAACATAGATCTGGAAGTAAATGGGCACTGGTGGGTCCAGCCATGTGTTGTATGTATCTGTCCCTTCTTTTAGAGGAATGGTCTGCAAGGGAAAAACATGAAAATATTACAAAATTTTGGGCTATATCTAACACACAATTTTGTTATATATGTACCAAACAAGCATCTCACAAAGCAAGAACAAAAACTCATAAATGAACAAAGTAATTTTTTTAACTTAATCATTCATGTATGCTTACCAGTGTTTGAAACTCACTGTAAAATTAGCTAGACAAGCAGGGCTGACTGTAAAAATTGTAAGCCCTGCCAAAGACTTACTCGCCCTGAGAACATTTCAGCTGCCAATTTTTAAATTACTTTCTCCTAATCAAAGCGATTATGCGACTAGGACTCAGTTCCTTTTCTACTTCTTTAGTCAAGTTAATTCACCCTTCATCCATTTCCCTAAAAAACATGTTTGCCCCATGTCTTGTTCTGTCTGTCCAAACATTATAACCACTGTTAAATAACAATACAGTAATTTATAAACAAAAATAATTCATCAGAGAACTATATATCTGGAGGCTTTATCTGCCATTGTTTTTTAAAATTTAGATTTATTTGGTTGGTTGTATATTGTTTATAGGGGCATGGACACGATTTAAGCTGAAAATTTTCAAATTTTTTATTTCCATTTTATTGTTTAATAACAATATTTACTGTATAGGGGGAAAATAAATCGCGGTGAAAATTTTTGCTATATTCGCGGCCTAGACAAATCCAAGAATTTAAGAAACTGTGAATATTTTCATTTTTATTATTCTTTAATACACAATATGTTTTTAAAAAACAAAGGGGGGGGGGGGCTTATAGTGATGTGATTCGAATCCGTGAATTTATGAACTCGCGAATGTGGCTAAAATGAAAAAAAAAACCAAAAAAAAAAAAAAAAAAAAAAAAAAAATTGCAACCCGTGAAATTATTCCCTTATACAGTATCTATAAAGTATTTCTAATGGCCAACCAAAATTTGAATATCAATTGTTGAGTTACAAGTGAGATACACATGTACAGCATTCACAATTCTTTGTGGCATGTTTTTGTTCAGATATAAATTGCTTAATAGAAAACAGCATGTTTATAACAAAATGAGATGTGCTAAACACTAAAAACTATTTAATTGTGTTCAGAATAACTTGTAAATTGAAAAAAAATTGCTTTTAAGGAAACTTTTACTTGTAAATTTAACCTATGTAAACAAAAATACGGCACGAGCCTTGTTTACAAAACAAAGAATTGTGAGCTCTGTATCTCCCATGCACCTCTATAACTGACATTCAAATTTTTACTGACCAATAGAAATACTTTAGTTAAGCATTCTAAACATTAATTACGGAAAAATAAAATTTGAAAATTTTCAGTTCAAATCGTGTCCATGCCCCTTTAACATCCCACTTGAGAATTTTTCACTCATAAGGAGGTGTCACCATGCATTGCCAGTGAAGGGCTGCAAAATTTAGGCATCTGCTTGGCACTTACAGCATTTGAGCAGGGAAGGATCTTTATCATGCCATACCTGCTGTGACACGTACAGGGCCTTGGTTTTTATGGTCTCATCCGAAGGACCGCCCCATTTAGTCGCCTCTTACAACAAACAGGGCATACCGAGGACCTATTCTAACCTAGACTTATTTGGCATTGATCTTGAAATATTAAAGGAACTGATTCACGATTTCCCCCAAATTCTGTTTTTTACTTTTAATGATCAAAATCTACTGTCTAATGTGTTCAGTTGGTTTCAGAATAAAAATTAAAATTATACATTATGACAGAAGCTCATTGTATATGCAGAGTTTATCATTTGTTGTTTAAACAAAGATTGGGGTATGTTATTGTTTTAGGACTCGAAATTAACATATGCCCGTCAGTCTGTGACTGGATAAAAGTCTGGCGGACTGACCGACATTTGTTTTAGTCAGTCCGATGGGACTGGTTAATTTTTTAAAGCATCATTTTGAAAAATATACTGATGAAATTTTATACACACATTTGGAATGCTTCGATCTGTAGATATCAGAAGAATCTGATTCATAAATATAAATCCCACATTTAAGTGTTACAATATTGTCTGAGGCATATTGAGTTAGATTTCATTTAAATAACATTAACGAAATATGTTTAATTATTTTTGGAATACTGTTGCACTGGTACATTTTTCTGCGGACGGGTTGAAATTATACCCCATCAGTCTGGCTGGACTGGTGACATAAAAAGTTAGCTTCAAGCCCTGTTGTTTATAAAGTTTTCAAAATAAATGGATGTTGATCCAAGTTCATTATATATATCACATTTCAAGTATTCTTTAGGTAAAATGTGCCACTTAAAAAAGGTAAATTTGTGACTGTGCAAAATTAAAATGCTTTAAATTACAAAATTATCATTTCATTGGTTGTTTGTAAACATAAAAGATTCGAGTCTTTGTTTACGTAACACAGTTAAAGCTAAAATATTGCTTTTATCCTTGCATTAAGAAGGTCCAAAGGTTGGGTGTCAACATTAAATGAGTTATATTTTTAATGCTTATCATAAAAAATTCTAATTATTAAGTATTTTTTTTTGAAAATCGTGAACCAGTCGCTTTAAAGAACAAATTAAACCATATGTCCACTTGCCAAATTTTCTAAATAAATCCTTAAAGAATCCAACAACGTAAATGAAAGTTAGTGGGTTTAACTAGTTGCTCAGTTTTCCAATCGGCAAACACTACAAAGACCTGTATGATTAAGGTCCAATGTATCGTATGGAGGACACCAATACACTATCTGAAATGCTTCAGTCCCCAAACGAAAAAAAACCCAGAAATTTATTTATTCCAACAAGATACAAAAATAACAGAATGGAGAAAATGCATTGAGTAGTTACAATAAAATACAGTATCACATGCTCTGATTGCAACTAAAATACAGTATCATGACATGCTCCGATTGCATTTCTCATTATGGGAATAATCCTTGTTGACCATTACAGCAGCATTATGTACAAAAACAGCCACTTCAATATGAAAGCAGCAAATGGCCGAGGAGATGGAATGATTATCAGTAAAGATTTAATGATTATTGTGGCAGTTCAAATACAAAGCCAAATTATGGACACATGTACAAATATGAATTAGGAATATACATGAAATATAAGAGCCACACATTACTGAGCTTTTATTTGTTTGTTTTTTTGGTCAACGAATATTTTCATATTAGAAGACCAAATGTACTCTATGATATTTATAAACCTAATTCGGAATGCCTGCCCTCTCCAATAAAAGACATATCTTATTTAAATCCTTAGTACTTTCAAAATTATATTTTTAATAAGCTTGTAAAAGCATTCTCGTGTACCAGTATATAAAAGTACATGTACTATGCAGCATGGTATCATAATCTATATGAATAGGTCAAAGTGTGAGCAGTCAAGGGGTGAACATTTGGGACAAATTAACCTGGATTTATCTAGCAATAAATTCTAAGAAAATTTATAGTTACCTGTTAACAGTACTTGCTACCAATAAGTTATTCTTTTTTTTTTTTTAAATGATGAAAACAAAATTTATGGTTTTATAAGTAAAATGAATTCAATTTACCAAATATGGAGTGCAATACGCCGGTTTCGAGATACACCCGAGTTATTTCCCTTTGGAGAACTCTCGTGTATAGTGAGGCTCGAAACAATTTGTTTACACGCGGGAGTGGGACTAACATTCATCACTGCATAAGCGAATGTACTCAGTAAGTTTCTCTTACACTGTTAGATCATCCGAATTCGACTGATACACAAACTAAGTAAGTTATAAGTATTCAAGGGTTATTAAATACATAGAATTCTTATATCACGTTATTTCGTTGGTCATAGGTACCATATCAAAGACATTACTTGCAAATATGACATTGTTTTTATGTTTCCACTTTAGTAAAACATTTCTTTCGATAGTATTTTGTATTTCCCACATTTACATATTAAAAGAGAAGCCGCTTTTAATACATTTCATCGTCTTTCTCGCTGACTGTAGGTCCACTCTGTCCCACTTAGTCATTCAAAGTTCCACTAAATGCACCTCCTACACAGAAGAGTTCGTATCTCGAAACTGGCGTATTTATTCCCGTTATTTCTCAATTAAGTCCAAAGTAGTGAAGAAAACATATACGTTTGTATATGGGGGATAATATATTTCAACTTTAGAACATCATAGACAATTTATATATTTGAACATGCACTTATTCCAGGGTTGGCAAAAAAGTGGTCAATATGAGTATTGACCGGGCCGGAGGTCAATACTGGTTAAAACCGGTCAATACTGGTTAATACATAATATTAAATAAATAATGTACAAATGACTCTGATGAATTGGGGAAGATGTAAAAGTTTCTGTTCAAATTCCTTAGTTTAACAAGAGAACTACCTATATAAGTATTGTTTCATTAATCTTCATTTTAACTGTTGAATAAACATTTGAGGGGGTGTGTTGGTGATGTTTTCATAACAATAACAGGCACACTGGTCATCTCTGGTCCCAGCCTAAGCTTATTAACACCTGTCAACTCTGCTTCCTGTGCTCAGGTAATGTCCTGCTACCTTTTATTCTTAATCTGTCCAGGTACATGTAGTGAAAGGTATGTCTCCAATCGTCAAGCTATGCTATAGAACTGTGACCCTCTGGTTGGTACTGAAGATATTTCGGTCAGTTTCAGCAAACCAAATATATCAAACTTATGAAATTACATTTGATTATCTAATGAAAAATATTAATCAACAATTGATCCATATAATGAAAAGATTTAATTTATCTTTATCTTTGCAAGAAATGTACAAAAATAGGAAAATGGACAGTTTAAATCACAATTGACCAGTATTGACCACTTGGGGAGTATTGACCAGGACGGTTAAAACCACTGGTTAAAACCGGGGGCGGTTTTGACCACCCAACCCTGCAGTTATTACAACCTTGGAAATGAAATCCAAAAATATATATCCCATGCATCGATCCTTTTTTGTTTGTATCAACAGTACTTAAGCCCTGTATCATTCATACTCTACAACACCATTGGCTCTGTGAATTTTATAGCACATACTAGGCCTATTACACAAGTGTATATTACAGTGTCTGTCAGCTGTTTGTTACCTGCCCTACACACATGTCAGGAATGTAATCCCATGGGTATTTTCAAAATAATCATTATAACTTCACAGCGTCCTTTACAGGTAATGCACGTATAATAGTATATACGCGAATGAGCCGCTCTCCAACAGATCAACTGATGACCAAGAAGACTGTTTGAAGCAGTTTAAAATACAATTTAACTTACTAACCTCTTTAATTTGAGAATGTATGTAATTTTTTAAAACTGGAATTAGAACGCATCCAGCGATTAAGAACACTAATCCAAACACGCCAATACATATCATACACTTTGTCATCCGTTTTGCCATCGTAATGCAGCGCCGTGTTTGTACTTTGTCATCTGTTTTATTACTCAGTAAGACTCACTTCTGCATCACGTGAAATTCTTCAAACCTGGATGCCGTGCCCGATCGTAATTCAAACATGGGGCCTAAATCTTAGCCTTGGTTACGCAAACCGTTTGACTCCCCACTCACTCTCGTAGAACACTGCATTAGCAAACATGTAGGTGACCTAGACTAGTCTAAATCTATGCATGGTAGGTGACCTAGATTAGTCTAAATCTATGCATAAACATTTGGTAGGGGGGATGGGCTTGATCGATTTATAATACCACTAAAAAAATAAATAAATAGTTCTAGCAAAAAAAAAAAAAGGAAAGTTTTCAGCATAAAATAGCACATTGCATTGATTTTAAAGTTACAGTGTTTTCAATACAGAATTATCAATCATATCACGATCACTATATCCTATATGAGTGAGGCGGACAGGAGGGTAGCCCTCTCCCCCTCACTCTGAATAGTGATAAATTGCACTTCATTTAGGTACACTGAAGCATAATGCATGCCAGTTTACTACCCATATGCACCGCAATTTAGTTATAACACATATAAATTTATATAACAGGCTTACGCGATATTGCAATTGTATTTTTTATTTTCTGTATTTGTGTGAGGACGGACAGGGGCCGGGGGTAGCCCTCTCCCCGTCCCACTCCTCCCTCTCACCCTGTGACCATGTCCGCCCCCTATTATATATTCTATTCTCTTATGCTCAAAATTGGTAAATCACTTAATATTGTTTGATTTCAGTAAAACTAAACAGACTTGAATTGTTCAAACCTTATAAAATGAAGAATCCCGGCTAAAAAAACAAACAAGAGGCCCATGGGCCACATCGGTCACTTGATTCACCTTGGCTCATATCTAAAAAAAAAAAAAAAAAAAAAAAAAAAAAAAAAAAAATTCTAATATATTCGCATGTAAAACTTTGATCCCTATTGTGACCCCAACCTACTCCCGGGG
The DNA here is from genome assembly GCF_947568905.1 of Ostrea edulis. Lineage (NCBI taxonomy): Eukaryota > Metazoa > Mollusca > Bivalvia > Ostreida > Ostreidae > Ostrea > Ostrea edulis. Next base: position 101,118,007 of record NC_079165.1, on the reverse strand, counting down.
GCATGATTTTTTCAAATTGAATCTGGACTACGTCAGGAAACTTTCATGTGAATGTAAACTTTTCTGGCCCAGTGATTTTCAGAAGAAGATTTTTAATGATTTTTCCTATATATTTGTATGTAAAAATTGTTCCCCCTTATGGCCCCATCCTACCCCCGGGGGCCATGATTTTAACAAACTTGAATCTGCACTATGTCAGGAAGCTTTCATGTAAATCTCAGCTTTTCTGGCTCAGTGGTTCTTGAGAAGAAGATTTTAAAAGATTTTTCCTATATATTTTTTGCCCATCATGCCCCCAGGGGCCATGGTTTTAACAAACTTGAATCTGTATTATTACAGGAAGCTTCCATGTAAATCTCAGCTTTTCTGGCTCAGTGGTTCTTTAGAAGAAGATTTTAAAAAACATTGATCCCCTAATGGCCCCATCAAGGACAGATATGTCGGAATCTCAACTGTTTGAATCTTCAAATACAGAGTCGGAGTCGAGCAAAGAGGGATCTGTCACTAGAAAGGAGAGGTAAAATTACATGCAATGTTTCACATATCAACAACGGCTTCATCAGTTCTAACCCCTCGGCAGATTTCTAAAACTGTGTCATCTCGTTTGAGACAGACATCGACCAGAACTCGTGACTTACTCAGGATTCAGCAGGACTGTCTGTGAAACAATCAACTGTGACATCCCGTAATACCCAAACATTTAAATATAGGTCCAGCAGGAATAAAAATCCTCCATTGGGTTCGGTATATAATTCAAAGGAATAAAATCCAAAATGATCACATAATAATCAACGATCAGTTCCTGCTAGTACTTTCGCCTTACGGCTCTTCAGGCAGTTTGTCTTGAATGAAACTGAAACATTCAAGACAAACTGCCTGAGGAGTCGTAAGGCGAAAGTACTAGCAGGAACTGATCGTTGATCATTTTGGAATTTATTCTTTTGAATTATTTAACAACTGTGCCGATTTCTTCATTCATTATACATAGAAAGTGTTTTTAAGAATTTTACTTTGAAAATGATATATATATCATGGCCGTAGGAACCAGGGGGGGGGGTGCACGGGGGGGGGGGGGGGGCGTGCCCCCTCCCCCCCCAATATTTAAAAAAAAAAATCATATAGTAAAATTCACATATAGTGTAATGTATAATTATTTTTAAGCAGAAAGTTCATTTAATTCAATGAGACTCAGAGTCAGTCATTGTGACTGTCCTTTAGCTTAAATAAAAAAAAAAATATTATGAAAAAAGCACTTAAGGCCAAGTAAAATTAATTAGTAGATTATCATTCCCGCCCGCCCCTCGAAAATCGCCCCGCCCCGATTTTTTGTATTTTTCAAAATTACGATTTCCGGATATTTTTATGTCCGGTCCGGTATCGTAAACGGACTTTGTTTCACTATGCTTTTTAGAAACCCAAATACACGTGTAATTATGATTTATAAAGCCTTTTCTCAATGAGGGAAGGCATTTTCGAGGTCAAGAATACCATGGCGAAAAATAAAAAATAAAATCCTCCCACCCGCCCCATTTTTTTGTGAAGTTTGAATGATAATCTACTAATTAATTTTACTTGGCCTAATGCCTTAACATTTCTTAGGGCATCATCCAAAAGGTCGTAATCATGAGGTAATGGTTCGGTTCTCGTTCCCAGCTCCGCATCTGGCGTCAAACCTATGATATGTAGTGACTGTTCCTTTGCCAAGTGCCCGGCACTAGTGTCGTTTAAAGTCCTTTACCGGTATTTGTTGACGACTCATACGAGTGCAAAAATCTCGCAAGGGACGACTGATCAAAAGGTATCTAATATGTGTGACCTTGACTAACTTTCAAGGTCTAATAATTCATTAGATAGCTTGTTCATAGAAACTTCGTCTTGATACAAAAATGCCTTTGCCCAACTGCCCTAATACCAGTTCAACGTTTGTATATATTTAAAATCTTTTTGTAAAGCTAATATGATGAATTGTTGACTTTTTTATCATCACAGTTTTTATGGTAAAGGTAAAATGTTCGTAGACAATGTGTGAAGTACTATTTATCAGTGACGTAACACCCCCAATGTGACGTAGGCCATGACGTGCAACAACTTTTTCAAAGCTTGTAATGTCTCAGGCTGTCAAGACCTGTTTCATTCTTGGTCCAAGAGTAGACACTATCGTATCAGTGTAAGATCAACCTTCCGCACAGTTTTAACTTTGATTATATTTCACAATGTATGCCCAGACGGACGAAAGAAAGGTATTTTTCAAAAAAGTGCACGAAGATGCAAGGAATGCAAGAAAAAAGGGATGCAAAGCACTAAGTTTTCTTGTTAGACTCAAAGGGCAAATTTTTAAGAAATATCCTCTTCCAACAAGCATACCTAATATCTCAACTTCGAATATTCGAAAAGATGCTGTTTCCTCAGAGCTTTATCCAAATGATGCTCCTTCTGAGCTTATCCCGGTTCAGATATATGGTGATGGGAATTGTTTATTCAGAACTCTCTCTTTTTTGTGTTTGGACATGAGGACAATTTTAAGGAAATGAGGGTACAAATTGTGTTTGAACTTGTTTCAAACCTGAAGCGCTACACGAATGAAAACACTTTTGTGACCATGTCCACAAACAAAAGTTCACTTCAATATGTCTTTGAAAGTTCTTTGTCAGAAGAGTGTTTAATTACTGGTGATTTGATTGCTTCGTTACAAAAGGAAACAATAAAAACAATCCAGAACGGTTACTATTCAAGCCTTTTACATATGTTCGTAGCTTCTAACGTTTTGCAGAAACCAATCATGTCGATTTTCCCCGAGGTGCAAAACCCTGGTGTAAACAGACAAGATCATAATCAGCTTATTGTTCCTCTTGACCGTGCTGATGCTAAAGACTATCAGGATGCTATCCACATCATGTGGACTCAAACAATTGCTACAAAAATAGATGGTTGGACACATAATTATTTTGTTGCCTGTATTCACAAGCATGAGGAACCTCTTTCAAAGCGTTCGAGGTTATCCTTTAAGGATTCTGAGCCTCATCGCTCATTTGAACCAAAACAATCAAAAGATAGTCCTTCCCCACTCTTGGAGTCTAACACAAATGAGGAGTCTATTGAAACAGTAAATTGGGGGAAACTGCAAACAAAGAAACAGACAAACATGTTAAGGTTGCTTCCTTTATTGATTCTTCTTCAGAAGAAGATGATATCTCAGAAATACCAGTTCAAAAGGCCCAGGTTGTACATGAAAAATGGCATACACCAGAGATCGGTAGTACCCCAAATCAGCCACGGAATATTTTCTTTCCAGCAAAAAAGTTTGGTAAAAAGATGAGATCTTTCAATGCCTCCTGGTTTGATCGGTGGTCTTGGTTACATTATGTAGAAATCAAAGATGTTGTATTCTGTTTTCCTTGCATAAAATCATTTCAGAAGAAGACTCTCAGTTGTCACAAGAAAGAAAAAGCTTTCATATCAAGTGGTTTTAAAAACTGGAAGAAAAAGGAACCACAAAATTCACCGCACACGAGAAAAGTGATTGCCATGAAGAGGCAATGGAAAGGGAGTTTACGATAAAGGAGGAGGTTAAAGATGTTGGAGAATGTCTTTCAAAGACGCACGAAGTCGAGAAGAAGTCTAACAGAGAGAATTTGCTTAAAATCACAAACATTTTGAAGTTTCTTGCTCGACAAGGAATTGCTCTTCGGGATGACAAAGACGAGAAAAACTCAACTTTAATCAACTTCTCATGCTAGAGGCTAAACGCGATCCCCAGCTTCAGGAATGGCTACAACGCAAGACAAATAAGTATGTTGCTCCAGATATACAAAATGAAATTTTGCAGGTGATGGGGTTGCAGGTTTTGCGACAAATTGTTGCTTTAATCAAATCGTCTGAATTCTTTTCAATAATGGCAGACGAAACACGAGATATTTCCAACAAAGAGCAACTTGTTTTATGTATTCGATGGGTTGATCAAAATTTTACCGCTCATGAAGATTTATTAGGGATGTACTGTCTTTCTGACATTGGGGCTAATTCAATAACCCTAGCAATTAAAGATGCCCTTTTGAGGTTCGATCTGCCTATCAACAAAGTACGAGGTCAGTGTTATGACATGTCTGCTTCTATGGCTGGTTCAAAGACAGGTGTTGCAACACAAATTCATACACTTGAACCCAGAACCCTTTACATACACTGTTATGGCCATGCTCTTAACCTAGCTTGCAGTGATTCTATTAAGGGATGTAAGTTGCTTAGAGACACCCTGGACATTGCAAAGGATATAACAAAGTTAATTAAAGAATCTCCAAGAAGGGAGATGATTTTCAATACATTAAAAAATGCCCAAAATCTAGAGAAAACGTCAGCGGGAATAAGGGTTTTGTGTCCCACAAGATGGACAATAAAAGCCGACACATTTTTGAGCATTTTGTCAAACTATGAAATTCTAAGAAATGTTTGGGATGAAAGCCTCAAATACGTGCATGAGGTAGAAATGAGAAACATAATTAGGGGAGTGGGTGCTTATATGTGCAGGTTTGATTTCTTCTTTGGGTGTTTACTGAGTGAAAAACCTTTACGTTTTTGTGATAATTTGGCAAGGTCTCTGCAGGCTCCAAATTTCTCGGCGAGTGATGGCAAAAAATGGCAACAACGACAATGAGTGCTTTGCAAAGTCTCCGAGATACGACAATCTTCACTCAGTTTTACGAGGCAGTTGTTGAAAAAGCAAAACAGATGAACATCGGTGATCCTGTTCTTCCTAGAAAACACAAAATTCCTCGTAAACTTGATGATGGGACAGCAGCACATACTTTTTCATCGTGTGCAGATATGTATAGGAAAGATTTCTACGAGGCATTGGATCTGCTTTTAGCTGGCATAAAATCTAGATTTGACCAACCAGGTTACAAAGCTTATGTTATGTTATGTTGAAAACCTCGCAATTAAGGCTTGCACAGGACAAACGTTTGAAGAAGAATTCAATTTTGTCACGACCCTATATGATACAGATTTGAAGCCAAAGGATCTTCACTGCCAGCTTATAATGTTAAAGACTGTTTTGCCAAAAGACTTTACACCCGATATACCAAGTGTTGTTGAATTTTTCAGACATTCAAATGAAAAGTCTGTTTGCCGAGATCCTCAAAATTCTCAAACTAATTTTGGTACTTCCTGCAACTAACGCTACCAGTGAGCGTTCATTCAGCGCCTTGAAAAGATTGAAAACATCACTGAGATCAACAATTAGCCAAATACGAACAAATAATTTGCTTTTATTGCATGTTCATAAAAATGAGACTGGTTAACTGAATCCAGAAAAAATAGTTGAGGAGTTCGTACGTGAAAGTGAACACAGATTGGCGATTTTTGGAAAGTTTACCGAGTACTAAATACCTTATGACTCAGAAATGATTGATAACAAAATGATAAAGATATAAACAAATTAAAAAAAATTTAAAAATCCTTAACACCCCCCTCCAAAAAAAAACCCCAAACAAAACTTAAAATTAAAGTTGAGGGGTTTTTCTGGGAAACTAATTAGATTCTATGTACATAATTAGATTCTATGTACATAATTAGATTTATGTAGATGACGTACACCTCAATGCTTGCACATATTTATGCAGTTATCTTTTTACTAATGGTTTTGTCGATATCACTTTTTTGTCGTAAATTACTTTGGTGTGGTTCATAGATATTTATCCTTATTTTAAAAGAATGATCCCGTGAGGATCCGGGCTAGAATAGGTCCTCAGTACCTCGGCCTCGCTAGTCGTAAAAGACGACTAAATGGGACGGTCCTTCGGATGAGACGCAAAAACCGAGGCCCAGTATCACAGCAGATGTGGCACGATAATGATCTCTCCCTGCTAAAAAAAACCGCAAGCGCCGAGCATAGGCCTCAATTTTGCAGCCCTTCACCGGCAATGAATATTATATATATATAATATGTATGTAATGTATATGACATATGTGTTATATATATATATATATATATATATATATATATATATATATACCTCTTTATATGAGTGAAATATTCTCTAGAGGGACGTTAAACTATCTACAATCTATCAATTGCTCTCGCACTTTCTTAGCAAGTACTGTGTTACATGTCATGTAGTACATGTGTATTTGTAGTAATGTACTGTGTTACATGTCATGTTGTACATGTGTATTTATAGTAATGTACTGTGATACATGTCATGTAGTACATGTGTATTTATAGTAATGTACTGTGTAACATGTCATGTTGTATATGTGTATTTGTAGTAATGTACTGTGTAACATGTCATGTTGTATATGTGTATTTGTAGTAATGTACTGTGTTACATGTCATGTTGTACATGTGTATTTATAGTAATGTATTGTGTTACATGTCATGTTGTACATGTGTATTTATAGTAACATGTCATGTTGTATATGTGTATTTATAGTAATGTACTGTGTTACATGTCATGTTGTATATGTGTATTTATAGTAATGTACTATGTTATATGTCATGTAGTACATGTGTATTTATAGTAATGTACTGTGTAACATGTCATGTTGTATATGTGTATTTGTAGTAATGTACTGTGTAACATGTCATGTTGTACATGTGTATTTATAGTAATGTACTGTGTTACATGTCATGTTGTACATGTGTATTTATAGTAATGTACTGTGTTACATGTCATGTTGTACATGTGTATTTATAGTAATGTACTGTGTTATATGTCATGTTGTACATGTGTATTTATAGTAACATGTCATGTTGTACATGTGTATTTATAGTAATGTACTGTGTTACATGTCATGTTGTACATGTGTATTTATAGTAATGTACTGTGTTACATGTCATGTTGTACATGTGTATTTATAGTAATGTACTGTGTTACATGTCATGTTGTACATGTGTATTTATAGTAATGTACTGTGTTACATGTCATGTTGTACATGTGTATTTGTAGTAATGTACTGTGTAACATGTCATGTTGTATATGTGTATTTGTAGTAATGTACTGTGTTACATGTCATGTTGTACATGTGTATTTATAGTAATGTACTATGTTACATGTCATGTTGTACATGTGTATTTATAGTAATGTACTGTGTTACATGTCATGTTGTACATGTGTATTTATAGTAATGTACTGTTACATGTCATGTTGTACATGTGTATTTGTAGTAATGTACTGTGTTACATGTCATGTTGTACATGTGTATTTATAGTAACATGTCATGTAGTACATGTGTATTTGTAGTAATGTACTGTGTTATATGTCATGTTGTACATGTGTATTTATAGTAATGTACTGTGTTACATGTCATGTTGTACATGTGTATTTATAGTAATGTACTGTGTTATATGTCATGTAGTACATGTGTATTTATAGTAATGTACTGTTACATGTCATATTGTACATGTGTATTTATAGTAATGTACTGTGTTACATGTCATGTTGTACATGTGTATTTATAGTAATGTACTGTGTTACATGTCATGTTGTACATGTGTATTTATAGTAACATGTCATGTTGTATATGTGTATTTATAGTAACATGTCATGTTGTACATGTGTATTTATAGTAACATGTCATGTTGTATATGTGTATTTATAGTAATGTACTGTGTTATATGTCATGTAGTACATGTGTATTTATAGTAATGTACTGTGTTATATGTCATGTAGTACATGTGTATTTATAGTAATGTACTGTGTTATATGTCATGTTGTACATGTGTATTTATAGTAATGTACTGTGTTACATGTCATGTAGTACATGTGTATTTATATTTATGTACATATATATATATATATATATATATATATATATATATATATATATATATATACCTCTCTATATGAGTGAAATATTCTCTAGAGGGACGTTAAACTATCTACAATCTATCAATTGCTCTCGCACTTTCTTAGCAAGTACTGTGTTACATGTCATGTTGTATATGTGTATTTGTAGTAATGTACTGTGTTACATGTCATGTTGTACATGTGTATTTATAGTAATGTACTGTGTTATATGTCATGTTGTACATGTGTATTTATAGTAATGTACTGTGTTATATGTCATGTTGTATATGTGTATTTATAGTAACATGTCATGTTGTATATGTGTATTTATAGTAACATGTCATGTTGTACATGTGTATTTATAGTAACATGTCATGTTGTATATGTGTATTTATAGTAATGTACTGTGTTATATGTCATGTAGTACATGTGTATTTATAGTAATGTACTGTGTTATATGTCATGTAGTACATGTGTATTTATAGTAATGTACTGTGTTATATGTCATGTTGTACATGTGTATTTATAGTAATGTACTGTGTTACATGTCATGTAGTACATGTGTATTTATATTTATGTACATATATATATATATATATATATATATATATATATATATATATATACCTCTCTATATGAGTGAAATATTCTCTAGAGGGACGTTAAACTATCTACAATCTATCAATTGCTCTCGCACTTTCTTAGCAAGTACTGTGTTACATGTCATGTTGTATATGTGTATTTGTAGTAATGTACTGTGTTACATGTCATGTTGTACATGTGTATTTATAGTAATGTACTGTGTTATATGTCATGTTGTACATGTGTATTTATAGTAATGTACTGTGTTATATGTCATGTTGTACATGTGTATTTATAGTAATGTACTGTGTTACATGTCATGTTGTACATGTGTATTTATAGTAATGTACTGTGTTATATGTCATGTTGTACATGTGTATTTGTAGTAATGTACTGTGTAACATGTCATGTTGTATATGTGTATTTGTAGTAATGTACTGTGTTACATGTCATGTTGTACATGTGTATTTATAGTAATGTACTATGTTACATGTCATGTTGTACATGTGTATTTATAGTAATGTACTGTGTTACATGTCATGTTGTACATGTGTATTTATAGTAATGTACTGTTACATGTCATGTTGTACATGTGTATTTGTAGTAATGTACTGTGTTACATGTCATGTTGTACATGTGTATTTATAGTAATGTACTGTGTTACATGTAATGTTGTACATGTGTATTTATATTTATGTACTGTGTTATATGTCATGTTGTATATGTGTATTTATAGTAATGTACTATGTTACATGTCATGTTGTACATGTGTATTTATAGTAATGTACTGTGTTACATGTCATGTTGTACATGTGTATTTATAGTAATGTACTGTGTTATATGTCATGTTGTACATGTGTATTTGTAGTAATGTACTGTGTAACATGTCATGTTGTATATGTGTATTTGTAGTAATGTACTGTGTTATATGTCATGTTGTACATGTGTATTTATAGTAATGTACTGTGTTACATGTCATGTTGTACATGTGTATTTATAGTAATGTGCTGTGTTACATGCATGTTGTACATGTGTATTTATAGTAATGTACTGTGTTACATGTCATGTTGTACATGTGTATTTATAGTAACATGTCATGTTGTATATGTGTATTTATAGTAACATGTCATGTTGTACATGTGTATTTATAGTAACATGTCATGTTGTATATGTGTATTTATAGTAATGTACTGTGTTATATGTCATGTAGTACATGTGTATTTATAGTAATGTACTGTGTTACATGTCATGTAGTACATGTGTATTTATAGTAATGTACTGTGTTATATGTCATGTTGTACATGTGTATTTATAGTAATGTACTGTGTTATATGTCATGTTGTACATGTGTATTTATAGTAATGTACTGTGTAACATGTCATGTTGTACATGTGTATTTATAGTAATGTACTGTGTAACATGTCATGTTGTATATGTGTATTTATAGTAATGTACTGTGTTACATGTCATGTTGTATATGTGTATTTATAGTAATGTACTGTGTTATATGTCATGTTGTATATGTGTATTTATAGTAACATGTCATGTTGTACATGTGTATTTATAGTAATGTACTGTGTTACATGTCATGTTGTATATGTGTATTTATAGTAATGTACTGTGTTATATGTCATGTTGTATATGTGTATTTATAGTAATGTACTGTGTTATATGTCATGTAGTACATGTGTATTTATAGTAATGTACTGTGTTACATGTCATGTTGTACATGTGTATTTATAGTAATGTACTATGTTATATGTCATGTAGTACATGTGTATTTATAGTAATGTACTGTGTTATATGTCATGTTGTACATGTGTATTTATAGTAATGTACTGTGTTACATGTCATGTTGTACATGTGTATTTATAGTAATGTACTGTGTTATATGTCATGTTGTACATGTGTATTTATAGTAATGTACTGTGTAACATGTCATGTTGTATATGTGTATTTATAGTAATGTACTGTGTTACATGTCATGTTGTACATGTGTATTTATAGTAATGTACTGTGTTATATGTCATGTTGTATATGTGTATTTATAGTAACATGTCATGTTGTACATGTGTATTTATAGTAATGTACTGTGTTATATGTCATGTTGTATATGTGTATTTATAGTAACATGTCATGTTGTACATGTGTATTTATAGTAATGTACTGTGTTATATGTCATGTTGTATATGTGTATTTATAGTAATGTACTGTGTTATATGTCATGTTGTACATGTGTATTTATAGTAACATGTCATGTTGTACATGTGTATTTATAGTAATGTACTGTGTTATATGTCATGTTGTATATGTGTATTTATAGTAATGTACTGTGTTATATGTCATGTTGTACATGTGTATTTATAGTAATGTACTGTGTTATATGTCATGTAGTACATGTGTATTTATTGTAATGTACTGTGTTACATGTCATGTTGTATATGTGTATTTGTAGTAATGTACTGTGTTATATGTCATGTAGTACATGTGTATTTATAGTAATGTACTGTTACATGTCATGTTGTACATGTGTATTTATAGTAATGTACTGTGTTACATGTCATGTTGTATATGTGTATTTATAGTAATGTACTGTGTAACATGTCATGTTGTATATGTGTATTTATAGTAATGTACTGTGTTATATGTCATGTTGTACATGTGTATTTATAGTAATGTACTGTGTTATATGTCATGTTGTACATGTGTATTTATAGTAATGTACTGTGTTACATGTCATGTTGTACATGTGTATTTATAGTAATGTACTGTGTTACATGTCATGTAGTACATGTGTATTTGTAGTAATGTACTGTGTTATATGTCATGTAGTACATGTGTATTTATAGTAATGTACTGTGTTACATGTCATGTAGTACATGTGTATTTATAGTAATGTACTGTGTAACATGTCATGTTGTATATGTGTATTTGTAGTAATGTACTGTGTAACATGTCATGTTGTACATGTGTATTTATAGTAATGTACTGTGTTACATGTCATGTTGTACATGTGTATTTATATTTATGTACTGTGTTATATGTCATGTAGTACATGTGTATTTGTAGTAATGTACTGTGTTATATGTCATGTTGTACATGTGTATTTATAGTAATGTACTGTGTTACATGTCATGTTGTACATGTGTATTTATAGTAATGTACTGTGTTACATGTCATGTTGTACATGTGTATTTATAGTAACATGTCATGTTGTATATGTGTATTTATAGTAATGTACTGTGTTACATGTGAAGGTGTACATGTGTATCTATAGTAATGTGCTGTGTTACATGCCATGTTGTATATGTGTATTTTTAGTAATGTGCTGTGTTACATGCATGTTGTACATGTGTATTTATAGTAATGTACTGTTACATGTCATGTTGTACATGTGTATTTATATTTATGTACTGTGTTATATGTCATGTTGTACGTGTGTATTTATAGTAATGTACTGTGTTATATGTCATGTTGTACATGTGTATTTATAGTAATGCACTGTTACATGTCATGTTGTACATGTGTATTTATATTTATGTACTGTGTTATATGTCATGTTGTACATGTGTATTTATAGTAATGCACTGTGTTACATGCCATGTTATTATGGGTTTAATTATTTCAATTCAGAAATTGAGATACAGATCTTTAGCCTACCGGCATCTTTATGGTTTCACGCATGTGACAATTAACTAGCGAGGGTAGAGACAAAAGTATGAGAGTGCAAGAGGGATAGTGCGAAGATATGTGTAGGCTCTATGTGCCATTCTTAAAGACATGTTGTGAAAAACTAAATATACTGTGTCTAACACGTTCTGTTGCTTTTTACTCGAGTATCACAATGTGTAGGTATGAATGATATTTCGTCTGTCCAGACTGGATTAAAAATCAATGGCGACCCAAATTTCATTCTCGAAAGACGTCACTTACCTTGAATTTTCACATACAACTTCTAAATCCATTTAGGAACGATAAGGCTTTGTTGTTCACAGATGTTTTTGAAATGGTTTGGTAAACACTCCTGTTTGCTTTTTAAATGAGTTATTTTAACAGGATTTAAACTAATATAGATTATTGACATGGATATGAGATAATCTCATTTAATTGAGTGAATAGCATTATACAATAGGACTTAACTTGGTACAAGCTAACTTATTTTAAGAAAGTCAGCATCAGGAGGAGTTAACTAGTATTGCAACTTCCTCTTCCTCTTTACATCCCACTCAAGTGGAAGCAGTAACAGCACGTTGATTACGTTTCACAATCAAGGCCAATCCATGCCACCAAAGAGAAAAAGAGATGGGGGAATGGTTTCTCCAGCTCGGGGCAGAGGACAAAAAAAAGTCTCGCCAAAACACTAGGCAGCAAAAGCCTGGAACTGAAGAAGTGAGAGATAACCACCCCCCTTCCAGCACCAGGAATCCTCAGAGAGCGTGCCGGGGAGTGAGGCTTCACCAGATTTGGGGGAGTTTGGGCCTGCCAACTTTGGTAATATTGGTAACTCTGATTTTTCTTTAGATTTAAATGTTGCTGACTTCACCCCTGTACCAGAATTTAGCTATTTTGATAATGTAGGTCAACACATTCCTTTGAAACTGAAGCAAAAAATTTGGGATGGGCAATTTGTTGATTTAGGTTTGCTGTTGAAATCAGCAAAAGAGATTGACAATAGTTTGGGGGGGCCAAGGTGAAATTAAAATCAGGGATGGAAAACTCTGCATTGTCAGGTCTAATGTGGGTTCATACCTGACAATTAAAAAATGGACTAATGCCTTCATGATTTACATGAGTGTTATGTTGGAAAAATACAGAGCTCGGGCCCAGGAGTTTTTAAAATACATGCGAGACATCAGATTAGCTGCCACTAGATCCCAAGGCTGGTACAAATACGACGAGCAATACCGTCTCCGCAAAGCTAGCAATCCTGAATCCTCCTGGGGCATTATCAGTCAGGAATTTTGGCTACTATATGTGACCGGCCAAAGTTCATTCGAAAGTTAAACTCATTTCGTAATACTAAACAATTTTCAGGTGAGAGCAGCACATCTGCTGTTACCCAATATTCCTAAGGCCAGGTTAACAAGGCTATTACAAAATTTGTTACGTCTGAAGTTAATTACCTTGCATGGTTCATGACAAATATCAATGTTCATCAAACCAGTTTATTTAGGTATGATGCATCTCATTGCTGAAAATGCAAACTAGGCCTACTTAATTATATACAGGGTGGTTTGGAATTTATTTTGGGGGGAAAGGGCAAAATTTTCCCTCCTCAAATAGTTTGCAGGATCTTGTCATTTCTGGTGGGTTCCTATAACCTGTCATTAATTTAGTAGATATATATTATCTAAGCAATTTTGGTGGGGAACATCATATCGATGTTTGTGGCGGGGTCAAGGTAGACATCATTCATGTACAAGCTTAACCTGTTGTCTCTGCCCATCTGCATCAAAGCATGAGGGATGTCTCATGGCTGTGTATATTAACATGGAAGTTAAATGCCATTGAGCAAATGTTTGGAATAACTGGAAACTGCTTTGGGTCTGCAGCATTTCAGTGCTCAGACCCCCTCTACCTCTATAAAAGGAGGAGAGGCTACAGGCTGGTTGGTGTTAAAGTTCTAAACCAGGTAGCAAGCCAGAGACAGGGTGAAAAAGCTGTGCAGCTTGTGGGCCTAGCCACCATGCGTGTCAGGCATGGGGTTCCATGGCACTCACATCTAAGTGAGGCCACTAGTTTGCCCGTTGGTTTATGGTATCCTAGTTGTCTCCCTTGACTCCTACTAAATTTTGCGGCCAGTATCATCCAACACTGTGTATTATGTTTTTATGATGTCATTGCTTAATAAATTAATGTAAAGTACAATTGGTGTTTTCAATTCTCACAAGTGGCTGAAAGATAATTCAATAACATTGTAAAAGGCAGACAAAGTAACTATCATTGGCTGCAATCTTCAATTAAAATGCGTTATGTGTTTCATCCCAAACCAGCACATTGAACTATACAAAATGCCTTCTGCGAAAAAAATACAATTACGTAGCATCGGTAATGCCTACCTGTTACACATTTTATTGTATATACTATAATTTAAATCATTTGCTACCATTAAATTTGTATTCACAGTATTGGTTAATTCATCTGTTTCTGCCACATGTGCAACGGACAATTATATCGCTTGAGTTCGAATTTACTATAGTGAATTCGAATCCAAGCGATATAATTGCCTGTGGTTTCTGCGAATGCAATACACCAGTTTTAAGATAGGAGCTATTCTGTGTAGGAGGTCCATTTAGTCATAAACTTTGAATGCTTAAGTGGGACAGAGTTGGCCTACAGTCAGTGAGGAAGACGATGAAATATATTAACAGTGACTTCTCTTTAATTATGTAAATTTGGGTAATACAAAATACTATCGAAAGAAAGTGGAACATAAAAACAATGTCATATTTGTAAGTAATATCCTGGAATGATATCTACGGACAGCGAAATATAATAAGAATCCCATGTATTCAATTAACCCCTAAATATTTATCACTTACTGATTCGATACGCAAGAGCTTGTTCTGCGTATGATCAGTGTTTAAATCGAGGCAGGCTACTGACAAACAAGTTGATGGTGCAGGGGTTTTAACAGTCTTGTTTAAAGTCAGCATTTCGCAAATTCACTTGATCCCACCTCTGATACATCCAGGGGTCCGTGTTTGCCCAACTCTGTTCTGTATTGCATATAGGAGTTATGAGGTTGATCACTGTTCGTTATCTTCACCTTTTACTTAAATGATGTTTGTGTATCAATATAATTCGGGGGATTAAACAGCGTATGAGAAACTTACTAAGTATATTCAAGTGAAGAATATTTGTCCCACTACCGCATGTAAACAAGTTGTTTCGCGCTTTACTATGTACGAGAGTTCTCCAAAGGGAAAGAACTCGGACGTATCTGGAAACCGGATTATTGTCTTAACTATCACATGGAAATAATCTTTCAAATCGACGTGTACTTCCTAACAACACACAATTATTGTGCTGCTCACTTGTTTTAAACGGTCTAGTTGTTAATTTTCAAATCTTGTAAACAAGATGAAGAAAGAATAAGCGACTACACGAACTAACATAAAAAGAAATATATGGGTTATTATCATTCACCCCCACAATTTTCTTCCTTCTCCAAATATTGGACCTGGTTTTTCATCTAACATATTACGTGCTGGTGCGTGACAGCAACAACCAAAATCCTGAGTATATATAAGCGATAAAAACGCTTTGCGATCCCGGAATTATGTTGGGGTTTGTGATCTTCTGGTAGCCCATCCAGCAAAGACCTGAATCCTTCAGCTGATGTTTCATCTTGAATTTGTGACGGGAGCATGTCTCACAACCGGATTACTTTTGGGAGGGAGAACTTATACATATCCTTGGGTGATGTAATTTCCCGCGTTTTGTGTATTCCCCTGATTCCGCCTATCGGTGAGATTAGTTGGCAGGTAAGGCGACAGCTCCATTGATGATCTGATTAATACATTATGGTCAGTCTTCCCTTAGAACATCTAGCCTCGAGGGTCTCCCAGTTCAGTTGGTCGATGATAGTGGAGAAATATTAGTTCTCGCTTTAAGGGTACAAGATCTGTAGTTGTTGGAAATAAACAAATAAATAAAGTTATTTTCTGTAGCATCTCGATGAAATTGAAGTGCCATTCTGTTTATGGAGCCCGCACATTTGTCATATACTGTACGGCTGGTATCACCAGGGCTATATACGTCATTTCCTTACTAATAATAACTTTCTAAATTCCATTCTCAATGACCGTGTAGTGTGTGACAACGTGGCGAGAATTTCAATGTCATCGAAAAAATAAATCTTGCTTAGATGGTCGAGCGGTGTAGAACTCTGGTCACGCCCTGCGAGGAGGTCATGAGGCTGGGCGGAATATCATAGCACATATTTGTAACTTTCAGCATATTCTAGTATTTCCCCGACATTAGACAACTCTTTAATACTTTTTGTACCGAATTCACAAGCAAGTTCAAATAAATATATGCTGGTGCAATAAGATTATGAAATTGTAATTTTCTTAACTCATTACTAAAGGGTCATTAAGGGTACATAGTGTGCATAACTTCAGTGCTTTTATAATGTTACTATGACAACCAATTCGACATTCTGAAATACTAGTAGATATTTCTTTCCTGTATAATGTTTTCAAGTTAACATTATCTAATAGTACATGTACATTGCTTTGTTTGTTTCCTTTCAATTAATTCAAACATTCTAATACCATCAGATCTCCGTGGCACAAGATTGATGGATGGGCGGGGGGAAACATTTAATATTCTCCACAGCATTCTCTGGCAGTTCATTGGTTTTCAGGTATTTGTTGAAAATGGCGAAAATCTGGTTGTTTAGTATTTGAAACCTTCTTATCCGACTCACAACTTTAGACAGTTGCTAAAATAACAAAAGTAAGGTTTTGTTTAAGATAATTACATGTACGTTAAAGATAAATACACGCATGTCTTCATACACCTCCAAATATTTACAAAAAATATATACTTACAAGGCCTTTTATGTTACTGTCCTTCATGTCCACGCGGTTGACCTTGAGAACATGGTAAGAGAAATCTAGAGCCTCAAACCTCCGTTGCTGTGACAACAGGACAATAAGAGCACACCCTGCCCAGTTCAGTCCCTCTCCAAATAATTCTCTATGTAAATATGCAAATTTTCATTTCATTTTAAAAGGTTTAAACATGGCTTTTCTGTTATAGGTAATGAACCAAAATGTAAAAGAATACTAATGTTAAAGATGACTTTTTACAGGAACATCCCCTCCGAAATAAAGGAAACATTTATTTTTGTTGGTATGTCTTTTTCTTCTTCATATATGCATGCAATTACAAATTCGACTTACTCGACCGAATACTCGTTTTCCCTGACGGGCATACAGAACGCAAACTGTATAGCACTCCACAGTCGGTGGAACTCCGTGCATTCGTCTATATTTAAGACTCCATTTTTCGGATGTTGTCCATGCCATATCTCATCAGCCAAAAACGTCTTCACCCTGTTGAGGATGACTTCAAACATGGACAGTCCACAACACAACCTCTCTTTGGTCAGTAAATCGCATGATCCCACCAGTTCAACTTGCTAAAAGAATCATTATATATATCTAACCAGTCTTTGTAGCATAAAAGTTTTGATAGCTAGTTGAGACACATGTTATGGCGCGTTTGGTCACCTCAGCACGTTTGGTGGCCAGCGACCATTCCTGCCTCACGCATCCTCGCCGGGCGACCGAACGTGTCATGAGGGTCAACACGAATCATCGTTATTTTTAGGTCATACCAGAGCACGAGTGGTCACCACCTAAGCCCCCAGTCCCAAACCCCAACTTTGCTTTTTTGCAAAAACGTTGTATGTGCGTGTGTGATCACAGGTGGAACAACCATTTGTAGTTTACAAATGGAATATGTGGGTACCATAACAGAAATCACTGCTGCGGACATGGAGAATACCCTTGGTTTTTTTTTTCTGGTTTTTTTTTCGATGTTTGCTTTGTATCGTGCTTGACTTGTCACAAACGTGTGTACGTGTGTTATACAAAACAAACTCTATTACACATGAATTCACTTACATACGCACGCACATACATACGCACGCACATACATGTACAAACACATGCATATATACGCACATACATGCACACATACACGCGCATACACAGTGTCACTCAAATACACACAGACACATTTTTGCAAAATAATAGCAAAGTTAGGGTTTTGGACACGGGGCTCGAGTGGTGACCATTTGTGCTTGGGTATGGCCTAAAATTGACGACCGTTCGTGTCCACCCTCACGGCACGTTCGGTCGCCGGCGATGCACGTCTCGTCATCGGGCGACCAAACGTGCCGTAACACCACACTGTCCTATACAATAACGTATGAATGTGATTCACCTGAGAGTTTCCATGCTCTTTAATGATCGGGACTATCTGTTGTGTAGCGTACTTTGTCTCCAGTTTCCTTAGAGCTTGGCGTAGTTCCTCTTCTTTTTGTGCACGATCGTCACCTTCTATAAAACAATTAGAATGTTGATCTTAGTAGTACAGAAAGGGCTATCTATATTTCTTGGTAGAAATTTGTTGAGAGTTTCAAATAATTACAATGATTACTATTATATACTTCTTCTACTTCTACCGATAAACGTCCACCGTCAGACTGCTATTTTGCCACTGTTAGATGTGCGCATTTTAAAAAAAAAGGCATGTGTGTGTATTTACAAGTGGATTGAAAACAGAACGTGACAGCTTATTAACGGAGTGGAGCCTTAAAGTAATAGGCAAAAGCCAACATAGTAGAGGTGGGTAAGGCATTCCATTCCTTGATGTTACGTTGATAAAATGATTCCTTCCTCACCGGGGTTCAACAAAATGGAAATATGTAGAGCCAATGTTTTGTTATCCCTTGACTGTCTTTCTATCTGAAGTTAGTTGTTGATCAGCTTATACATAACAAATCTGAGGTTGGTTGATATTTGCCGCTCTTCCGTGGTCATTCAAATTGATCTAGCAGTTCGGTTACGGACAAGGTGTTGTGATATGTTGTGGACATACCCAGCTGCTCTACGCTGAAACAGTTCAAGTTTTTCTGGTGAAGGCTCCAGGCGCACTTGCATATACTCTACTGTTGGTGGAAGAACAGCCTTATACGCCTTCTCTTTGATATTATGTTGCTGATGTTAACGTTTCTTTTAAGGAAGCCGATGGTGCTGTTGTCTTTAGCACATTTGTTTTCTATATTCTGGGTCTACTTTAGACATTTTGCAGATGTGAGTAGTTCTAACATCTAATGGGGACTGTGTAGAACGTAGTTCTTGATCATTGTAAGGTTTTGTTAGGTAATAGTAAGCATCTTACACGCTTCCGGATGGAACCATATAAACCCTTTATTTGCATAGATCACTAGCTTATTCACTGGTATTAAACTGATGATAGTAACGATCGTTACTATCATCCCAAGATGGCGGAAGGAAATTCCGGAAAGACCACGTTTACTTATTATATCTACATGTATTTGCATTGTTTATTTGCGAATGATATGTAGGTAAGAAATATACACTAGCAACAATTACGATCAGATGTTATTTTATCTTTTATACAGCTCATATGAACAGAAAATTCGTCGTTGAAAAAACAACGAGGATGATAGTAACGAAAGTTCTTACGTTACTATCATCATTCATTTCCGTTACTATCATCCTCGCTGTTTTTTCAACGGCGAATTTTCTGTTCATATGAGCCGTATAAAAGATAAAATAACACCTGATCGTAATTGTTGCTAGTGTATGTTATTTCTTACCTACATATCATTCGCAAATAAACAATACAAATAAATATAATAAATAAACGTGGTCTTTCCGGAATTTCCTTCCGCCATCTTGGGATGATAGTAACGATCGTTACTATCATCAGTTTAATACCAGTGTTATTCAGGTCCTCTTGTAGGTTCACATGAAAGGTGATACAATGTACTCATGTATACCACAGTGTCATCAACAAAGAGTCGTAGGTTCTATGAAAGGCCCTCCAGCATGTCATTAATGTAAAATAGGAATAGAATGAGCCCTGGAGCTGATACATCTTCGGATGATTTCCCTTCCACAGTTACACTTTGCTTGCAGTTTGTCAGGAAGCTGTGGATCCACCGACTGGTCTTTCGTTTAGTTCCCTAATGATTGAGTTTGTGGATAAGTAGGCTATGACTCACTTAATCGAATGCTTTTGATAAAGTCAATCTGTTTTCGACATGATATGACTAGTGATAACATGCTCCACGATCATGCAGGAAATGCATATCAACAAAACCGATCACTTGTTCACCGTCTCATACCTCTTCCTCTTTTTATGTATCGGACAAGCGTTTCTATACTCAGGTACATCTCCTGTCTGGTATGAGTGGTTGAATATCACAGACAGGATTGGCGCTACATCCATTGCTTATTTCTGAAGAACTTGGGTGTGATATTGTCTGGTCTTGGAGCCTTGGTTACATTAAGCCCTTTGGGTAATTCACGAACTATATTTACTGTTATGTATAGGACCTCCTTTTTAGGGTACCATCCCACATGCTGGCTGGAAAACTTCGCCGCTGTAATGTCTACTTTCTCCAGAAAGGCTTCTAGAAACTTCTTATCTAAAATAGTAGCCTTATGAACTGATTCCTGGTGAAGAATGTCACTTTTTAGTGGTGGTGTACTATTGTAAACGATGGATTCCTGGTGAAGAATGTCACTTTTTAGTGGTGGTGTACTATTGTAAACGATGGATTCCTGGTGAAGAATGTCACTTTTTAGTGGTGGTGTACTATTGTAAACGATGGATTCCTGGTGAGGAATGTCACTTTTTAGTGGTGGTGTACTATTGTAAACGATGGATTCCTGGTGAGGAATGTCACTTTTTAGTGGTGGTGTACTATTGTAAACGATGGATTCCTGGTGAGGAATGTCACTTTTTAGTGGTGGTGTACTATTGTAAACGATGGATTCCTGGTGAGGAATGTCACTTTTTAGTGGTGGTGTACTATTGTAAACGATGGAATTTACGTGTGGTGGTTATTTGCTCTCAATACGCAATCACAAGATGTTCGTGTAAATTACCATCACGC
The DNA here is from genome assembly GCF_947568905.1 of Ostrea edulis. Classification (NCBI taxonomy): domain Eukaryota; kingdom Metazoa; phylum Mollusca; class Bivalvia; order Ostreida; family Ostreidae; genus Ostrea; species Ostrea edulis. The sequence goes on along the minus strand of NC_079165.1, from coordinate 101,096,977 downwards.
ATACAATTCCCATAGTTAGGCAATATATTAATCAAAGCCACTGACATTACGTAATCAAACACTACTTAAAGGAAATACACATAATTAACACCTGGAAATATCGAAGTTTACTGCATGTCTGATTTTCTCTGTAGACGGTCCAAAAGCACTTGTTTCTGCCCGGTTTAGTGTCAGTTGGTTTTGTTTTTACCACACCATCGAAATGCTTCCAGTATGAACACCGTACCTCCTGCTGTTTTCTCGTATTAATTCCTTATAGGTGCCCATTATGTTACCTGCGTATTCCTTCATTTATATTATCTCTTTCTCTTTCGTATTAGTCTGCGAATATTGCGTTATCATGGTTTACTATCCTAGGTCCTGGCCAACTTGGATGTTATATGCTCCTTAATACTTGTTTCAAGTGAATGTTGGGGATGATCCCAAAGACTGTTAATTGAAAGTGCCAGTAACTACTTCTTTCACATCGATCCTGCTCTGATCCCAGTTTACCTTGCTGCGTAATGGAACTTTGCGAGGTTGTGGATGTATTCTGAATGGTGTATATGTAATCATCTAATTCAACAAACCCTACATCTTAGTTTGAAATATCAGGCATGGACTCTTATACTATGTTAACACTGGGTGGATAGTTTGTCACAACTACATGTAAATCAAGTATATTCATTTCCCATGTTGGTGTGACGACAATCTGAGATAGTCCAAGGGTATCAAGAGTTTCTAGTTTACTGTGTATTTCCATATACTGTGTTCCTCGTTTAATGCTTTTGTTTCCAAATTCATTCCTCCTGAAAGATTGAAGACCTTGCTGAGATAATGACTGCAATGTTTACTCTACAAATTCTCTTATTAGGGTGCCTTCTTCATAACCGGTTATGGGGTTTAGAAACTGGATAGGTAGATTGTACAATGACCGATTATGTTTAGCTTACAACAAACATTTCACTCTTTGTTTTAAAATCTGGCACTGCTGAAGTGAAAATATCATTTTGGCTGGTGATTATGTCTCCTCCACCGAGATTCTTTCTAACGGTAGGTAGTGACACCTGTTGGTAGAAATTGTCAGTTTATGATACACTCCACCGAGATTCTTTCTAACGGTAGGTAGTGACACCTGTTGGTAGAAATTGTCAGTTTATGATACACTCCACCGAGATTCTTTCTAACGGTAGGTAGCGACACCTGTTGGTAGAAATTGTCAGTTTATGATACACTCTACCGAGATTCTTTCTAACGGTAGGTAGTGACACCTGTTGGTAGAAATTGTCAGTTTATGATACACTCCACCGAGATTCTTTCTAACGGTAGGTAGTGACACCTGTTGGTAGAAATTGTCAGTTTATGATACACTCTACCGAGATTCTTTCTTACGGTAGGTAGTGACACCTGTTGGTAGAAATTGTCAGTTTATGATACACTCCACCGAGATTCTTTCTAACGGTAGGTAGTGACACCTGTTGGTAGAAATTGTCAGTTTATGATACACTCCACCGAGATTCTTTCTAACGGTAGGTAGTGACACCTGTTCAGGGCTTGAAGCTAACTTTTTGTGTCACCAGTCCAGCCGGACTGATGGGGTATAATTTCAACCAGTCCGAAGAAAAATTTACCAGTCCAACAGAGTTTTCCAGAAATAATTAAACATATTTCGTTAATGTTATTAAAATGAAATTTAACTCAATATGCCTCAGACAATATTGTAACACTTAAATGTGGGATTTATATTTACAAATCAGATTCATCTGATATCTACATATCGAAGCATGCCAAATGTGTGTATAAAATATCATAAGTATAATTTCCAAAATGATGCTTTAGAAAATTAACCAGTCCCATCGGACTGATTAAAACAAATGTCAGTCAGTCCACCAGACTTTTAACCAGTCACAGACTGATGGGCATATGTTAATTTCGAGCCCTGCTGTTGGTAGAAATTGTCAGTTTATGATACACTCCACGGAGATTCTTTCTAACGGTAGGTAGTGACACCTGTTGGTAGAAATTGTCAGTTTATGATACACTCCACCGAGATTCTTTCTAACGGTAGGTAGTGACACCTGTTGGTAGAAATTGTCAGTTTCTAATACAGTGATCTATCCAAATTTCAGTTCCAAAGTGTGCTTTCGATGAGGTTGAGAAATTCATCCCTGTTTTGCTTTAACCGGCAAGACGTTAACATACAGAAGTCCTTGACTGCACTTTACCATGACTTTTCTGTGGTTGAAATGTGTAATGGTCGCATAAGTGTGTGTTGGGTCTCTCTGGTAGGTCACTAAAAACCATGGAACAGTAAAAACGTTACCAATTTGTTTTGACATCCAAACATAATACAGTCCTATGCTTTACATGGCACGATGTTATTGCCTGGCATAGCCTGTGGTACCTCTACACCATGATGGTTTCAATCTACTGGTTGGTTACAGGTTCCACACACATCCCTGATATCCTCATTATCATAGTTTAGGGGTCTCAGATTTACCGCAATATCATACATAGAACTGCTTCTCTTGATCCATGGGTTATGTACGTGACCCATTCATGGTGCCACTGTTGTCTAACCTCCACTGTTGATGTGTATGTATTCCTCATGGCGTTACCCGGTAGACCTGACATCTGAACAAGGAAATCCATCATTATCACGATCGTAACTGCTTTACATGCAACGTTTCAAATGCACTTCAGTAGATGTTGCAGTTTCCAGTTATCTAAAACAGCCTATGCTTCATCTCCGGAATAATCTGGATGACTTACGTAAAAATTCACTGGTGTAAACATTTGAATGTTCATATACCTTACCCTTCAAATACTATTTGACTAATATTTTGCAAGAGTTTTGGATTTGTTAAAAGAAATTTGATGCAGCAAATAAATTTACTTACTCGCATGAGTACACCTCACATAAGGCCAAGTAAAATTAATTAGTAGATTATCATTCCCGCCCGCCCCTCGAAAATCGCCCCGCCCCGATTTTTTTTTTTATTTTTCAAAATTACGATTTCCGGATATTTTTATGTCCGGTCCGGTATCGTAAACGTACTTTGTTTCACTTTGCCTTTTAGAAACCCAAATACACATGTAATTATGATTTATAAAGCCTTTTCTCAATGAAAGAAGGCATTTTCGAGGTCCAGAATACCATGGCGAAAAATAAAAAATAAAATCCTCCCACCCGCCCCATTTTTTTGTGAAGTTTGAATGATAATCTACTAATTAATTTTACATGGCCTAATATATATTCTAAAATGTATTCTACTATTCGGTCAATCTTTTACTGGACCAAATATAGTTCTGACTTGTAAAACGTATAACACATAAAATGCTGAATTCAAAATACTTCACCAAGGTCATCAATATTTATGTTCCCCAAACAAAGTTTGGGAACATATTGTTTTTACTCTGTTTCTTATTATTATTATTATTCTTTTTCTCCGGTACTTTTTTGTCCGGTAGTGTTCTCAGAAACTACAAAAGGGATCGATATGAAACTTTCCAGGATGATAGTATAGCGTTTGTAGATGTGCATAGTGATAGTCATTTTGTCTGCACATGCATGCACGCGCGCGCACGTGCACTGCAATTTGGGTACAAAAAATGGAAAATCAGAATATTAAAGGGATCGATATGAAACCTAAATAGGATGGTAGTATATCATTTGTAGATATCAAAAATGATATTTATTTTCTCTGCACGCGCACGCATGCGCGTGCACGTGCATTACAAAATTTGTACTCTAACTTTGGAATCAGTCTAACTTATTTGTTCTTCATTGAAATGGCTTGATATTCATATCATAGGTAGATATTGAAACCCTTAACTGATTTGCATGGTCAAAATTACCAATTTGCACGCGCATGCACGTGCGCTTCATTTTGATTGGATAGTACTAAAACGTCTGTAACTATCTTATTGATGAAGCGAATGAGATGATATTCACAGCATACGTAGACAATATGTGTATCTTTATTTTGGTGTAACAAAAAATGCCAATGCACACGCGCATGCGCGTACAACGTTTTTCAAATGTTCAATATTTAAAGAACGATAACGTTTTTGTTTTTCATCAAATTCTATTGATATTAGGGGGTTAGATGTGTCTTGGTACTCCTTACAAATTGCTGTGGTTAGAATTACTGCTCAGCACGTGCATGCACGTGTGCTGAATTCTGATTTTGAAATCGCCATAACTTCCTTATATTTGGTGGAAAGGTTATGAAATTCATACTGTGGGTATATGATACAAATGCCTGTTGAACGACATCACCAAAAATTCGGAATCATACACGTGTGCGCGTGTATGCACGTGCAACGCTTTCTTTCATTTCTTGGTATTGAAATGACCATATTGAACGTACTACATGTAATTAAAGGCTAAAATAAAATGATTTTTTTTCCTATAGATTCACAAGGACATCACTTTTTAATTGGGGGAGGTTTGGGGAACATCTGTAACGGTCCCCGTTACAATTAGAACTAGTTTGTTTTATTGTTGGTAACATAATTCAGTTAATGCATTCTATATATGACTAGGGATTAGACGTCTTCGTCATTAGAAAGAATTTTACCTTTAATTGGAATGAATGGTTTGGGAATTACGTTCTGGAAAGGAGCAGCTTGCTTTAAGTCACACATCTCCTCCTGGGTCTTCAATGATAGAAAAAGTGGCCCATGGGCCAGAACGATCACTTGAGTATTAGATAACAAAGAACTTGAAAAAAATATTTGCATTTTAATGATACAAGAGTATCTACAAAAACTGTGTATCGTCATTTTGTAATCAAAACGGAATTTCATATTAACCGTGCTGTTTCTAAAAAATAAAGAATGATAAAACAAATTACGATATACGAAAACTGACGGGCATGGATGGCAATGGGTCACCTGGGTGGCCAGTCTTCGTTGCTATACATGTATTACCTACTTTATAAAAATAACAACAAAACCCTAAACAGAGAATTTTTTTTTACACCAGCCTCATTGACTACACAACTCATCCAAGTCCTCACATTCTACTGATCTAAATATCTCTCAACCCGATGCACATAAAGGTAACTCTAGTACTGTTTAGTTAATATGATCTCAACTACCATTAATTTCCTTCTGTACAAACACGCATGGGAATCATTTAAAGTAGTCGCGTGAAGAGTACAGAAATATACTGATGGGTGTGTATTATTTTCTATAGCTGCATGTACCAAGGCTGTGCATTTTACAGAAATTGTTATTCACTATTTTGATACATAATTTCATGAACTTTAGAAAATAATATGCATTAAAATCGTCCTATTCAACGTGTACCGGTACCCTTTCTTTCTGTGAACATGTACAGAAGAGCACTTGGACACATGACAAGCAGCTTGCGTATTTGAATCTTTCAATCAACTGAGGTAAAGGATTATTACTATAAATGAAAATGACAACCACGTATATTACCATCAATTGTTCCATAAGTAAAGTTAAAAGTATGGCATTTCCAACTTCGCGGAAACATTGAAAGACGTCTGTGCGCAAGTCCGGATACTGAATGACATCAATCAACATCTCATGATAGTATTCCATGATACCTATAAACAGAATTACTCTTAGAAAGTGTCTGTGGCAATATTTGATTTTACATTTTGATAAGCTGATTGTGTATAGTCATTCCAATATTAATCAGTTACCTGGAGAACCATACTCAAACCGCTGTAACTTGCACGCGCTCGGCATAACAGTCAACAACGTCTGAACATAGTCCATCAGCGTGCCCTTCAACTAAACAAGATGCATTTGTGAATGCCCCCGGGGGGTATGGTAGAAAAGTAATTCTGGACTGAGTTTTACTTAACTTCTCAAGTTCAATATTTCGTTGTAAACTTAAGTTTCAGTAATTACTTTATTTAACTTCTTAACTTAAGGTACGTTAAAATATCTTCGTAACTTTACGACAATCCTGGTACCTAAAGAAAGGTCTTGTCACAAGGAGTATGAAAGCCCTTGCACTAAGCGTTCAAAAGTCAAGGTTAAAGTTTTTGAAAAGTATAGGTTAAACTCCTAGGTCAAGTTTATGCGATCAAAAATGTTGATACCTAAAGAAAGATCTTGTCAACAGGAATACGTATGTGAATATGAAAGCCCCATCACTAACCATTCAAAGGTTATGGCCTAGATTAAAGTTTTTCAAAAGTAGGTCAAAATCCAAGTTGAAGGTCACAAAGTCAAAACTTTTGTTACCAATAGAAAATTATTTTCACAAGCAACACACAGGTTTACAAGCTCCATCACTATCCACTCGGAAGTTATGGGCGATGTAAAGTGAAGGTCATGAGGTAAAAATGAAATGTCTTGTCACAAGGAATACACATGTGGATATGAAAGTCATATCGTTAAGCTGTCAGAAGTTATGGCCGAGGTTAAATTTCCATGTGAACAAACAGACAAACCAAAAGCTATAAGCCCCCGAATCTCATATTACGAAGGCATTAAAAATCCTGCTTTGTAATATAATAATTCGTGTAAAAGTTCCATCACTTTATTTTTAAAGATATATTTGGTACTTACAATATTTTCTATGACCTTGACTATTTCTTCTATGACAAGAGATACCCCCTGGTAACCAAGAAGACGACAAACTGACCTCAAGTGAGGCAGACCTATAAAACCTTGGTAACGCTTAAAGATGCTTCCATACGCTGTTGATAATGCCTACAATGCATAAAAAATATTTAACAGAGTAATACACAATGATTTCAAGTAAAGCGGATGCAGTTTTTATTGATAAATGCCTAGTCATTTTTTAAATGAAATAGAAAGATAAAATCTTGGTCGAAAAACCTTCGTTCCCCAGGTTAAAGTGTGTGAAGGACTGGGTGTCTTCTCGCGGTCATTCTGAGGGGCAATCAAAAGGGATGCCTTAATAAACCTGGCGATAATAAAGGAAATCAGTGAATATGCACATTTTCTAATCGACGCACCGTGTATCTCAGTGGTCAAATTCCTCACCTGTTAGTCGCAGCATTGTAACAGTAATGAAGTAGAAAGTCATAGTTTATTTCCCAGAACACATGTAGTGTAATGCGTCCAAACGGGCTGGACACTTTGTTGTTGGCTTCATTAAACATACTCTCAAAATCATCCAATGGAATAATGTCTCTCATGAGTTTGTGGGTCAGTTTATTACATTCTATCAACTTCTCAAGTTCCTAAACAAAACGCAGAAAAGGAATTTAAGTCATGCACACTTATTCATATTTTAGCTTTACATTATAGGACATTTTTACCCTATTTGCTGGCAACATTTACCACAATGCCTGTTAAATCGCCAGCTTCAAATCTCGATATGGCAACATCCAGTGCTCTCTGAAGTGATGCGTTGACTCTTTGTCCGATCAATTGTTTGAGATCAATGGAACGTCCTAGAATCTTACAAGAAGGAAACAAAAAAAAAACTTACAGAAATTTATAAGGTAGAATTGAATACTAATTTGACAGTTTTTTAAGTGTACAGTTTCTCTGAGAAAAGAATTACCTGAACGTGCTGTTGTTTTAACAGGGTGTGATACCTGTTTGCTGTCGGATAAGGAATTTTGTGTCCACCTTTTGCACATTCTGCACGGTAAGTCTTGTCCAAGAGAATGCTTCAATCAAGCAGCATAAATTCTCATTATATCAAACATTTAGATGATCATTATCTAAACTCAGTAATTTTCTACTACACTTACCTGCCAGCAAGATGTTTGTAATAAGCAAAAATCTGCTCGCTTAATTTGTAGACAAACTGGTCAAAGCACAGATTTACCTGAAAATGAATAATCTAACTCGAAAACAGATATGGTTATCATAATTACACATGTACTACATGTGCATGTACTTGTCCAAATCCGAAATGTTGACAGGAAAGATGCATTATAAGCACTGTTCAATCCTTACACTCATTGTAATACTTATATATTACGAGGATACAACTTACACTCATTGTAATACTTCTATATTACGAGGATACAACTTACACTCATTGTAATACTTATATATTACGAGGATACAACTTACACTCATTGTAATACTTCTATATTACGAGGATACAACTTACACTCATTGTAATACTTATATATTACGAGGATACAACTTACACTCATTGTAATACTTCTATATTACGAGGATACAACTTACACTCATTGTAATACTTCTATATTACGAGGATACAACTTACACTCATTGTAATACTTCTATATTACGAGGATACACCTTACACTCATTGTAATACTTATATATTACGAGGATACAATTTTCCTTCAGTGATAAAATCAGAATTATGTCATCGCCATCCTGAAACAGTTATGTTTTATAAAATGAAAACCTGCTCTCAGAAAGGAAATATAAAGAAAATTAACAATTCTATGGGTGGTGTCTCATCCTTTACTTCAGGTAGCAAAGTAATTCTGGACTGAGTTTTACTAAACGTCTTAAGTTCAATATTCGAGCAGTTATGGATTATGAGGAGAACTACAAACCTCCGCCTCGACTTCATCATATAAGAATTGTTTATGGAATTTCATGATGGCAAACTGAGCGCTGTCATTGTACAGATCCAATGGATATAAGATATACCTACAGATAGAAAATAAAATAACAGGAATAGAGAGGTTATTGATACGGTGAAAACAAGGAGTACCTACAAAAAATAAGATAACAGGAATAGAGGTTATTGATCCGGTGAAGACAAGGCGTACCTACAGAAAATAAATAACAGAGGAATACAAAGGTTAGGGATTCATTGGATACAAGATGAACCTACAGATAGAAATTAGAAATTTGTGAAACACTGATACCCCCGTAGGGTAGCAAAGTAATTATGGTAAATGTGAAAGCATTCAAAAGTTATGGCCTAGATTGAAGTTTGCCAAAAGTGGGTCAAACCCCAAGGCCAAGATCATGAGGTAAAATAATTTGTTAACTGAAGAAAGGTCTTGTCAAAAGGGATACAGATGTGAAATATGAAAGTCCCATCACTAACCATTCAAAAGTTATGACCTAACTTAAAGTTTTTCAAGAGTACCGGTAGGTCAAACGCCAAGGTGAAGGATTTTGTTACCGAAAGAAAAATCTTATCACAAGGAACACGCATGTAAAATATGAAAACCCCCATCAACATTCATTTAAAAGTTATGGACAAATGTTAAAATTTCTGATGACAAACAGATGGGCAGATGAAAAACTGTACGCCCCGAATCTAGAGGTTATATATCCACTAGAGACACGATATAAGAGCAGTAAGAAAGTAAAATAACAGGTATGGAGGACTTATTGATCCACTGGGTACAATATGTACCTACAGATAGAAAGTAACATAACATTGAAATACTTCAAGAACTTTGTTTGCAGACACTTTTACATCTTACTCCATCATTGAAGGCTCCTTGGCATCCAGAATGTGATCCGTGAGAATCCATGGCATGGACATATCAATTGGAAACTGAAATGGTAAGAGTCTGTCTTTGATAACAGATTTCTTCTGAAGTTTTGAAATGGTAAGAGTCTGTCTTTGATAACAGATTTCTTCTGAAGTTTTGCATTGGCTGGTTCTGTTTGTCTTTTGGATAATTTACCTGTATTCTTTTCCCCATTGTCATCTCCAGGAAAAATTCCCTGAACCACAACTGGGAGAGATTGCAACAAGCGTGTAGCGACCCTGAAAACAAATAACAACATCGAGAGTACATTCGGTCTTTATTAAGAGTATTTTTCATGAAGAATTCGCGTTGATGATAAAACGCCTAATATTTCACGTTTACGGTAGAAAACACACTATTGAAGTTGAGGAGATAGTTCCAATGGAAGGAGTGCTTCAGAAATTGGTTGATGGCGGTCACGTGTCCCGCTTCGACGTCCTTCTTGACAGATCTCTTCACTCCAGCAACACTCCTATCTGTTATTGACTCCAGCATCGTCCTTATCATGTACAACTACAAGATGCCATAAAAGTATTGGAACTACTACAGATAACTAGCGTAGATTTTAATGAAATATATTTCATAAACCGATTCCAAGCCTTTTCCAAACCAATATACTTCTTTACTTATACACGATATTTAGAGATATTTCTCCATACTGACAAGTGTATCTTAAAATGACGCATTGCATTCTGAAAATTTAAACATACTGGAAATCACACCACAATCTCTAATCCAGGGATATCCTTGGAAGTACAGTTTTCGTGAACCACAGGTTTTGACCAAAATCATTTTACACTGACATAAAAGTGCATCATGCTCAGTAAAAAGCAACTACTAACTAGTATTACGAATATTCGGGCTCTTGTTAAATGTTGATATGGTTACAATAGCGACATTTCTTGAAAATATGTAATTTCAATATGTCGAGTTCTAATGGTGCCATAGTCACATGATCGAAAATTGCACATGTGGTCTACTGCAATCATTTTTTGGTACAATTTTAAGTTTAGTACGACTTTATCAAAATCAAGTTTTCAAAACAAATGACATTGTCAGTTAGTAGTTGGACCACTGAGAGCTCAGTAAGAATACTACCTGGGTGGTCGATGGGGCCACGTTTTTACGCGGCACGTGTACTGTGAAGCCGGACTCCGGGTCTTTCTTCCCTTTGACTGCTGGATCCGACTCCGGCTTTACTCCATCCTTCCAATCCACACACGAATCCTGGACTGACATAATGATCCTTAACGAACAGTGAGCAAAATTAATCACTTATCCAAGGAGATCAGAAGCAGGGAATTCTAAGCTATACATGAATATTCTGTTGAAAAAATTACATTTTTATCAGATCATTTTTCTTTTTTGCTGCCCGTCTAAGTGGTTCTCGGAGGAAGATCTGTGCAAATTCTTGAAGTTCGACGTAAATGTGTCTCCTAATGGCGTCCAGAAACACCGACTCCATTCTCGCCATCAAGACTTGTAGCCCCTTAATCATGGCTATCACTTCTACTATGGCAAACTTTTCCTCACTGCTGTAGTTGTAACGGGTCGACTACAAATTCCAAAAGTATGAAAGCAACACTGAACAATGATATGAACATTCTACGACTCTAAATTTGAAGTAAATCGTGCAAAACTTACTCTTTCATACTCCTCCGCTTCAATTGGACATTCAGGATTTGAATGGTGATCGGTGGGATGCAGTAATTTCCAACAGTACTAAATGTGCAGATAAAAGTAAACTCAGCTGGAGTCCATTGTACCAGTGAACATCATGATAGAAAGAATTTCGATAATTCACCGTACCGGTTTCATAATTTATCTTAGCAAAATTAAGGCTATTTTTAAAAGGAAGTTTCAGTTTTAAGAACAAAAAAGATTTTCGTGGCTTCTATTGCAATACATACCAGCTCCATGACCTTCTGTGTCCAGGATGACATAATGGTCAGTCCACGCAAGGCCAGGTCGTACAGTTCCCTGTTTTCCTCGTCTCTCGGAGGTCCTTCAGAAGGTGTGGTCATCCTCTAAACAAACGAAATGTGTGTAATATTCTTTTATTCGATTATTTAAACAGGCAATTGTTATTCTCATAAGTGTTTTTAAATTTCACATGTGTTGCTCTCATTACGCTAATTTTATATTGAAATACATGTATATCAAAAAACAAAATGGTGATAAAATGTTTAGATTTCATCTGATTACCTTATTACACCGTCTGGCTAATTCGGACACGTATTCGGTGTGGCTTTCCCTCAGACCGCCCATACCAGACAGGATTTGAGACTGCGGACTGGGATGAGAAGATTCACAATGGTGCCACTTCGAAGAATCAAAGTTTATACTCTTTTGTACGTAGAAGTAAGGTTTCATTTGCATGTCACCATACAAAGGTACAACATCCATTTGCTGCAATCAGAATAAGATTATCCGTTAGTATCTGCAGTCACCTATGTTGTTATAGCAAAAAGAAATCCGCTGTTAACAAGTTCCACTGTATGTGGAACACTGTATATGTGTATGTATTGACCCAATCGACACTGAGCGCTGTTTCCTACGTAACTATGATAGCAATTCTGTGTCTGACGTCATTGTTGTGCATGGATCAGAGGAATTGAGACCAACACAAAATCGTGAAGGATGGTGTTTCCTCTAAAATAAGAAAATTTATTTAATATTATAAATAAAAGTTACCTTTAGAATTTTGTCTATTTTGGATAAGTGGAGTCTCTTCTTGCTGTCCATTTTGTAGATGCTGTTTTCTTTGTTGTCCATCAGAAAGAGACCAAACGCCATTACCTACAAATACACCAACCATTATGATATATATTAGTCATCCTACAAATACACCAACCATCATGATATATATTAGTCATCCTACAAATACACCAACCATCATGATATATATTAGTCCTCCTACAAATACACCAACCATCATGATATATATTAGTCCTCCTACAAATTTTCACCAACCATCATGATATATATTAGTCATCCTACAAATACACCAACCATCATGATATATATTAGTCATTTAGCCTTTTAATGATATAAACATCAATTTTTTTTTAAATATTTTAATTCAACAAATTACGTACTGAATTTGATTAAGAGGGAAAAAAGGGTAACAGTTACTGCCCATGAAGTTACATACCAATAAAAATTATATTTGCGGGCATACCACAATGACAATCTTAATGAAGAATACTTTTGAACATGAAAGTCATCGCTGTACAATACGCTGAAGCAATAGCTTGTAGCATGAGCGAGTCTACATAATGTATTTTATCCCGACAAAATACACCATTGTATGGACGATTTATGATATATATGTAAAATACTAGTACCCCAATACAATACCTTGACCAGCATGTTTTTCTCTCCTGGCTCTAGGAAAAGTCGGTGTTCGTACATGTGTACCGAGATGTTGACTACGTCTGCTAGCAGCTCCTCGTATCCCGGAGTGGTTTCCAGTGCCTCCTTCATCATGTCGCGAATCTTGTTCTGGGTCGCCAGGAACATGGACAGATTCTGGGACTCGATCATTACCTGAGGGTCCATCATCAAACTTAGGGACTGTGCTGCTCTAGAGATCAAACAAACAAAATCCATTCAGAATCGAAATACCAGTCTTCTAAACGTTACAATGTATAAAAAGAGTAGCTTTTTTCATCTGCTTAATATTTCAGCTCAAGATAAGAAATAGATTTAATGTTTCAACATGCATAAAATGTTTATTGCATGTTTACCAAGACTTCAATAATATAGTTTGCAGGTATCTTGCAAAAGCATAGGTAAGCGGATCAAATTAAGGATATAATTTTAAATAGATAGAATGAAACGCATACCTCTTACAGGCTGCGGATATCTTAGCAAAGGAAGCGCAAACTGCCTATACGCCGCGGGTATCTTACATATCTTAGGTCATTTATATCCTTACAGAGGAAACGCAAACTTCCTATAGCCCGCGGATATCTTGTCAGAGGAAACGCAAACTTCCTATAGCCCGCGGATATCTTGTCAGAGGAAACGCAAACTTCCTATAGCCCGCGGATATCTTGTCAGAGGAAACGCTACAGGAATAACAACGAGTGCCTTCTATTTAAGCATACCTCAGCACTATAGGCAGTGCATATCTCGCTATAGAAAACACATACCTCCTATAGGCCGCATAATCATTCTGAACACTGGCTTTCATATTGGTGAGTTCGTTGAGTTCGGCAAAAGTGTTAATAAATTTTCCAATAGTCAACAGGTAAGCCTCCGAGATGAAATCATTTTTCTTGGCGGGGTGACATAGTCGCTTAATTTCCTCCCCAAACTTCTGTATACTGTTGATCTGGTCAAGATAAAGCAATGGTTAAAAGGTGTAAGTTTTGTTTCCCGTACTAGTGTATCCTTGATATATACATGGAGAGAGAGAGAGAGAGAGAGAGAGAGAGAGAGAGAGAGAGAGAGAGAGAGAGAGAGAGAGAAATTACGTATTAATCATCTCGAAATTACGAAAACCCCCAGAATTATAATAATAGATCTCAAAATTACAAGAATTGTTTTCGAAATTACGAGAAAAGATCTCTAAATGATTATAGCTTTTGTTAACCTTTACCCTCGAGTCAACAGACCTACTGTACGCACATGCCAATGGTTGTATTGGTCAGTTTATTATGTTCATGTAATATCTTGTATATATGTCAAAAATTATCTCGGAATTTCATGATCTTATCTTGCAATAACAAGAAAATTACAAGCTTCTCTTCCTTGATACTAATCGGCTTTCGTATAATCGTATGATAAATATGCATGCACTGGTTGATTAAGTCAGAGGATGGGAAGAGATACCCTCGGTATGGTTTTCATTTGTTATTAGTTCATGCATTTATTTACTGTAAACTTCATAAAATCCACCAGCTTGGTCATTAAGGGTTCCATGACCTCCACAATCTTGGTGTAAATCTCCTCTCGGTTTGGCTGGTTGTTACTCTGTATCTAGAGATAAAGAAATCACAATCTAGAGAAATGTTTCTCAAAACCCTTACTATCACGAAAGTATAAGGAAGTGACGTAGAATGATTTTCGTTGACGCGCGTTACTGATCATCTTTGACGTCATACGTTATCTCACAGCAAGTGTTTCAAGAAAGACCACTGGGAGATTAAACAACCAGGATGGTTATATTGTCAAAGGTTATTATCATGGTCTTTAAATGATAAGTGTCACGCTGACTATATTTGTTGTATAAGTTGAGTACCTGTGGTAAGGCTCTAGAACAGCACCGCCAAGTGTACAGCATGGCGGCATACTCCTGGGCTTCTTCTATCAACTTGTTCTAAATAAAGATACAACTCCAACCACAGCACGAACCAGACACATTCAAAACACAAGTAGATTGCATCTTAGTACTAACGAGACCAAAGAATCTTACTGTACCGAATTACATCATGCACTGAATATGTTTTTTGAAATGTTTTTCACTTGATTTTGAAAGTCTGTGATAAGAGCAAACTTTTGACATTTGACTTTAGTTGATACTCACAATATTTACAAGCACTTTTAGAATTTTACAAGAGTTGTTATATGTGTTACAATGGAGGAAGGTTATCGTTTATCGTTATATTTTCAAATATTAAAAATAATGAAAAAAGAAATGCTTCCTTTTACGATTTTTACAACAACAAAGTTGAAATTCACCTCAGTATAGCTCTAATCGCAGTACATAAGGAAATGATATACATCAATTTACATACACAAGGAAATAACGATCGAGGGAGAAGTTTCAACAGTAATCTGCTTATTTCTTATTTTCTCTCTAATAAGGTATGCTTATTGCAATTTTCTGAATCATTTAAAAAAAAAAAAAATCTCTTGAACATTAACAATTCTCTCTCCCTCTCTGTGACCTATTACGTTTAGTGAGGACGTCCTCGCGATATCAATAGAAAATACCCACGTTATTGTTATGGCCAAAAAATTATATCATCTTAGGTACACTTTAGTTATAGGGACATCTATAAAACTTTATCTAATATTCTCTTTTGAATTGTGAAATGAAGATGTTTTTAAAAGAGAATATCAGTGTCCCCTACAAAATTTATACCCTGCATCTAAACCTCTCGCATTTTGTGGGTCGCATGGAGACATTACAGTAAGGACGGGTTTTGTCCTCATTGTGCACTTCTGACCCCACAACACAGGTCAAAAAATGCCCTACTTTACACTTCTTTTCAGTCTCTCTCTCTCTTTCTCTCTCTCTCCATCACGTACCATATCTGCATGAACAGTAGCTTCCTCAATGTACCTAGCAACACCCGTGACGTAAGCATTCCTGTCCTCAAAGTTTGTGTCAAAGTTCACCTGGCATTGGATAGAGGGTGACATCCCCTCAATGCTGGGAGGATCCCCATGCTGCAAGAGGCCCTCGAGGGAATCTACCCTTCCGAGGGCCTCGGAAAGTTCCACCTTCTCCACGGCGGGCACCTGCTGTGCCTGAAACGGTAAGGATCAGGAAGTCACTTGTAACTTTCTGTTACCCTCTTGTGTTTTTCACTTGCCTTTATAAGGAGTTCTCGTTAAGTCTACATTTATTAAGTACATCTGTAACTGTTTTGATTGTGTGTTTAGAGTGCACTGCTCTTTGTACCGAAAAATCATTTCTGTAACATTTAGAAATTCGAGCAGACTAGCTTCGTTCTCTATAACGTCAAGTTTCACATGAATTCTATTATTCTACATTAAAGAATCCATTGTTGGAACTCTGTACCTACTGTGCTTATGACCACTGTCTTTGTAAGTTGTGTATACATGTTGTTTAAATTCTTTGATAAATAAATATTGAATTTTTCATTCGTTGAATACTTTTGATATTGTCAGTAACAACATAGCACGATAGAAGAATCCAGTTTTCCCATGACATGTGTCTGACATGTCATTTTTGCTTGGGCAAGCTTTAAAATAATAAAAAAAATTCGTGTTTAAAGACCATAACGCGGAAGAGGTTTGACAAGTACATAAACACGGAGTTTTGATGTTTTTGATTAAAATCCTGAATATTGTACAACTTGATGATAAATAATAAATAGAATGTGATGACTTACCATTGCTGATGCCGTTTTAGCCGCTATGTGCAAATTCTCTCGTCACCTCGACAGAAATGAGGAAGTCAACATACTCGGTCTATTACTTATGTCTTATCTTCAGCAGAGCGAGACGAGGAACTAGCTCGTAACCCCGCCCTCCCTGGGAGAATATTTACCTGATACGGTCAGTTTGTC
Source organism: Ostrea edulis (assembly GCF_947568905.1). Taxonomy (NCBI): domain Eukaryota; kingdom Metazoa; phylum Mollusca; class Bivalvia; order Ostreida; family Ostreidae; genus Ostrea; species Ostrea edulis. The sequence continues at coordinate 101,080,284 of NC_079165.1, read as the reverse complement.
CCCTTTCCGAGTGGTACTAAATGTTTTCGTAGTTAAAAGAGTGGTTCTACTCGAATGGCTCTAAAGTCGCCGACCTCGAGCAGACCCCGATGACAAACTGTGGATTACCTGGTTAATCTTATCTTGGGTTTTTTTAAAAATTACATACTTTTTTTTTTTTACTTATTTAAATGTACCTTCACATTGCAAGTGGAACAGCTATCACTTACGGAACATAGAATTACCCACTATTATGATCATAACATGAACAGGTGATTGCGAATCCATGTGACAAAGAGCTTAAAGCGGGCACGAATGAAAGTGGAATTAAAAGACAAATCGTTTAGATAAAATGTGTGAAAATTTAACCTAAGTGTGTTTTCAAGGACTCCATAAATCATGTGAAAAATGGTCTTAAAAGTACTAGTATTCTCCCGGCTCACATACTTATTGTTGCCTTCCCTGTGGAAATTGTTTTCTATGGCCATGTAAAGCGTTGGTATTTATTTCATACCTTAAAAATCAACAAGATATCACATACGTCAGAAAACGTGTAAATATTACTACATTCCCCCCTTTGACTTGTTTGTTATCGATACAATATGACAATGATCGGTCCACAAACTCGTAATCTATTTAATCAATATTATTGCATACACAGGTGTATGCAAGGCGAACATTGCTGCGACTTCCCCCCCCCCCCCCCCCCCCCCCCCCCATAATCTGTTAGGAGCGTACAAAATTTAAATCACTTACATTTCGTAGATCATCCATACTTAAAAATTGGTTACATATTTACAAACAAAAGTCGGCCCACTATCAAAATCTGGATACTGAAACCTTCACTGTGCATACATACTCTACTCAATATTTCTTTGATTGCATGCTGCAGCAATATCGCAATGGTGTAATAACATATTCATGTATAATAATAAGGTCTTTATTTATCCAGGATTACATATTTAGCGATAACACTAGTTTTCAATATGGTCCTGCATATAACATACAGACAGATATTAGTAAAATAAACACAGATTAAAAGGAGAGCCACCAAACATCCTCAGTTTGTTCAATGAAAAGACTCTAGTAGTCAGTGGCAGTTAGGAGACCGATCCCAAAAAGGTCCTTGGGAATTGCCTTCGTCTTGGTATGGATTAAAGGTTTCCAAACGTTTTAATACTCACTAAGCTGCTGATTACCAGGAAGTACTGTAGGACAGATAAAAGTAACAAGAAGGTGGCGATATCTTTGACAACATTCAATAAGTTAATCAACTTTTTCTGTAAAACCACATCCTTGATAAATTTTCATGACTTTTGTCGTAATCCGCTCATTAACTAACACGTGAGTATTTATCCAGGTAGATAGAATTACATAAAAACACAATTCAATACTCACAGAAAATGACTCAGACACAAGAATGGACAATTTTCGCTTTATTATGCATACTTACAAATGGTATGAATACCGGTATAGTTGTATGGTTTGTATAAAATGTACACAAGTTTACACAGCATGCAATACACAAACGTATATCACTGTATAAAGTCACAAGGTGTCCTTAAACAATTCTTAAACCCTTAATGCTTTCAAAACTACTTGTTCCCTACTGGCGACAATCGCCAAAAACACTTCACTTTTGTAGATAGGAAGACAACGAGGTTGGTTTTTCTTCATGCTGCTGCCTTCTTTATAGATGCTTTAACAATCTGAGACTCCTGACTTTAGACACATTTAGAATACTAGTAGTTTCGCCCTATGAGGCTGTAAAATCACATGCACGTTAGTGTTAAATGGTTGTTGCTAGTGACTGATGTATTGGCGGCTGGAAACAGCGAACATGCTCCACTGGAATACTCTCAGAGTCACTTGTCTTTAGGTATTTGTTCAATACAGCAAATATTTGATTGTTTAAAATCTGGAACTTCCTTATACGATCCACCATCTTTTTTAATTGCTGTAAAATATAAACAAAGTGTAAAAAAAATTCGTACAAAGAGAATTCGCGTCAATAGAGCTAGAATATTGTACTAGTATTGGAAAAAAGACCAGCAAAGAAAATCAAGAAAATTAAACCACGTAAAGAAACTTACAATGCCTTTAACGTTTTCGTCCTTCATGTCCACGCGGTTGACCTTGAGAACATGGTAAGAGAAATCTAGAGCCTCAAACCTCCGTTGCTGTGACAACAGGACAATGAGAGCACATCCTGCCCAGTTCAGTCCCTCTCCATAAAGTTCTCTGTGGAAATAAATGAAAGGTTACTATTCCCTGCTGTTCTATTCAACACATAAAACTGACTTCTGTTTTAACACCACACTCATACTTACTCGACTGAATACTCGTTTTCCCTGACGGGCATACAGAACACGAACTGTATAGCACTCCACAGTCGGTGGAACTCCGTACATTCGTCGATGTTCATCACTCCATTGGCTGGCTGCTGACCTTGCCAAATCGCGTCCACCACAAACGTCTTGATTCTGGTCAATACTATCTCAAACATGGACAAACCACAACACAGCCTTTCTCTTGTAAGTAGGTCACCCTCTGCCGCTATGTCCGCTTGCTGTTTAAAATTAGAAAGAATTTTTCAACCATTTATATAAATGTATGCATTGTCTTTAGCAAGTAACATATGAGCTATGAACTTGTTTTAAAAATCAAAAAAGAAAAAAAAAAAAGGGAGTAGCTCTCCTTACCTGCGGGGAGCCCAGCTTGCTGATGACGGGGACCACCTGTAGAGCTGCATACTTAGCTTCCAGTCTCTTCATCATGTTCTTCAGTTCCTGCTCCTTCTCCTTCCGGTTATCGCCCTCTATATATAGCATCAATGTAATCGTAAGTCTCAGATTCAGTGTTTCAAGTTCATTGTTTATTAGAAGAGATGGTATCAATTTCATTACACCGAAATTTTCTGCTGTTGAGGAAGAATGCTATGCCAGAGAAATTTGATATGGATGAAAAGTGGAGGATATGTATAATAACATATTGAAAACTTTAAAATTTACTTTATTTAGTCAAAAAATGCAGTTTTAGTAGAAAGCAATATCTGGAAGAAAAAAATAAATCAAAAGCCCTGCTGCACATGAACCCGCGATCTTAAGTTCAGCTGTCGATGTGCTAACCTACTGAGCTACTCATGTAGGTAATGCTATTTGAAGTGAATACACAAATATTGCTGATATTCATATTTTCATTCATGTTTTAAAAGGAAGTCAGCCATTATGACGATGTAGAGTACTTCCTTAAACTGAACAATATACCGGGTCTAACTTTACCTTTGATATAAACAACAAGACAAGGGTCTAATTTTACCTTTGATAGGTATAAAGGGCTTCGGAATGATGTTCTGAAATGGAGCCGCATGTTTCAAATCACAAACTTCTTCCTGGGTCTGTAAAACGAAAGTATACAGAAATTAGCACAGTTAGATCTCTTAATTAACAAACGTTTTAACATATTCTGAGAGTTCCCAATCTACCTTTCTACATTTCATTATTGCTGGAAAAAGGCAAGATATCAAATTGCTTCAATTGTGACTCGACTTTGTCCAATTCTATTTGACCTGGGTACGGTCCTCTAAATTTAGCCGCAAAATCTTGAATTATTTTACTTTTAAGATTTAAAATGGGACATTCTGTTAGGGTATTCCAATGTTAAATTCCCAATTAACCCCTTGAAGTAACTCCAAATCCCATCCCACCCCAAAACCCACTGTTCTGCCAAGGTTTTTTTTCACAGGGGCCTCGTCACGAAAGTGTTGTCTTATTAAAAATTAGACATTGTCTATTCTATATTTAAATATAGAATAGACGATGTCAAATTTATCTGTGGGTTTATAAGGGATTTTATATGTTGACGTCATGTGCAATGGCTGTATGTCTTCTAAAGACAACTCTGTAAGACTACAGGGGCTCGTCACGATATTTTTGTCTTATTACAATTTGACATCGTCTATTTTATATTTACACATAAGAATAGACGTTGTCAAATTTTAATAATATATAAATTTCGTGATGAGGCCCCGTGGTAAGACTTGCGAAAAATCGCCGTAATAGAATAGAAATAATTACTTTGTTACCAGAATTCTTGTAGGATAACCCCTTCGTCTCGAGGTATTGTTGGGAAAAATCTTGCCATTCGGGCCCAGGTTTTATTTTCCAACAAAAGCATCGACCTGTAGGTTATTTTCTACCAATTCTTTCTACAAGGTTATTTATTTCATACATAATTGATGTACTCTTATCGAATGATTATTTCAAGGCTTACAACTTGAAGTCGAAAGAATTCTCTTTTTTTTTTTCGGTGGATGATATCGGCACACCGTGCGATATCGGCTCTCGATCGCTGTCACTACCCTGTCTACAAGACGCATTGCCTGTTTAAACATCGTGCGCTCCTATACTATCTGTTGTTTATTTAGCTGGATAACAAGTCATCTCCCATCACAAAGCTTTAATGACTAATTTTATTCGCTATTCAAATATCAATTTCTATAAAATATTAAGTAAATATTCTAATTTTTTTCTTTCGAAAACTGGACACGAATTTCATATGCCACTCATGCACTCTATTTCATCGGCCCATACCTCAGCAGAGTAAAAATAATAGAAGCCCATGAAACCATTCCGTGGTTTAAAATCTGCTTTTTTTTAAACACAGAAAACCAAAGAAGAATTTTACAAGGATTTGTTGAAATTTTCAAATATGTCATGAAAGAATAGGTGAAACGGTGATATTGGTCCTATTAACAATATCGAAATAATTATCACCTTTTATCAAGATCAAGTAACACTAAATCTGCAAACTTTCAATTCGCCCAACAGTTGTTTATATCATGCAATAATTATCTACACAAACTTTTCATCAAAGTATCGCGGCTTGCCAATTCTTTGAAGAACCTTGGAATCCCGAAGTGGAGATGTACCACACGGTGCATCGATACAACGGTTTATTGTAGATTACACAAAGATGTCGGATATATTATATACAAACGTAGGACGAGTCATACGTGCGGAAATGGTCAGACTCAAGGTAGTGCATTTATTTCCGGGCAATCAACAGGTGGGCTCTTAGAACAAAGATAAGGAAAGTCCCCCATTTACCAGTCCGCGTTGTCGCGCGTGTTCCGGGCTAATTAGTATGTAATTACAGCTATTTCTGGGCTCAGGACGTGGAGGGACCCACTACCCCCTCGTGGAATTTTGACTAATCATATCTGGAGTAAACAAATATTCGTGTGCAGTGATGACAAGAGTAATCTGTTACAAGAATTCGTGAAGAGCCCCGGTATGATAAGATCTGTCTTGTGAGGAACTCTTAGGCGGCTTCGGGAACAGAGAGGACTGTTGCACAATTCGCATGAACCTAGAAATATACTGCATTACATGGGAATTTGTACCTTTCATGTCACTGGAGTGTAACTACGACAGGTAAATCATATGTAGAGTATCAACTTATACACTGAACTAAAAGATAAGGGATCGTTGACATCATAAATAATAGTAATACCAATACCGATCTGTTGATTCTTAATGTATACCAGTATTAATTCAGGAAAAATGACAAAAGTAAAAACCAATTATAAGATCACAATACTGAAATAATCATCGTGTAAAATTTGAAAAAATAAAAATGATAGCTGAAAGTTTTTAATAATAAGTGTTGTAATGATATTCTGAAAAAAAAAATGTATATCTCCAATGCAAAACAAATTTTCCCATAGTATACTTTTTTTAGCTTCAAAATCCAATAATCTCTCTCTCTCTCTCTCTCTCTCTCTCTCTCTCTCCTTATAAAACAACGTGAAATAGCTTGTACAGGTTTAGATTTAATTATACATGTAAAACTGTACATGTCTTGATTCTTCCTCTTGAATTTAACTGAATATAAATTCAATGCAGTAAGTTGCAATGTGGTAAAACCTATATATTTCCATGGAATTGCTATATTTTCTGTATCTAATATTTATATCTTTGGGGGGGGGGGACTCATATATTTTCATCTCCATATTGAAGCTGCACTTGCAATATTTCTATGAAAAAAAATTCTGTATTTTTTTTTTTTATTTTGCTTTTATAAAGCAACTTAGATAAATAATTTAAAAACAAAAGTTTATACATTAAAACTTGTGTATAAAAAGAAATCCGGTCTACCATTAAAAATTTCAAGTCTTATCCTTCACAACACTAGGAGCACGCTATGGTTACCAGTGTATAGAGAATTTCAATGTTAATGAGATGGGCAGAATATTTTTCTTATAGCGAGAATTTTTAAAACAATCTTTTTCACGTCGAATTTTCTTTTTATTTCATTCCCTAGTTTCCCCTTTAGTTGCCTCTTTTTCACATTATTTCAACGGATCAACTACAGTAAATCATTAAAATTAATAATATATGTAGTCTGTAGACTTCAAAACACCCACATATCCATCGACATGGGTTAGAAAAATTCGGAAGAATTTTTTTTTGAAATAGGGCCTATCAAATTATTATTTGTGAGATTGTAACAACGTGGTGTTATTAAAACAACATGTACATTGTTTGTGGAGAGTTTTATGCTTAAATATCGAATCACATTTAATATCGACTAAATGTAGGGTGTTCTCCAGGAATTATTTGTACGCAATTAAAATTATATGTACTTCAGCATGAATATATATATTCTGAAATTCTCTTGGAAATTGAAATATACTCGTTTTCCTAAAATCATTCATGTATACAACGATGCCGACTGGAATGAAATCATTACAATACTGTGCAAGTCGTATTCCCCAAGTTTTTCCATGTTATTTTGAAAACATTCTGCAGACTAGATTTTGTGACAAGCTGTTGCATTCAATTGAGCATACAGGTCAAAAACGTTAAAATAGTAAATTTTAGAGAGTCATTGCATGAAATTGGTGATTTGGCCTGGGATCTACAAACACCGACTGAAACAGTGCTTCAGGACATACGCCGGCGTGAAGCGTCGCTGTTCATACCCTCATGTATTTTATTACTCATATTTACACCCTACTTTCACATCTGTCAGAATTCTTAGTCGTTAAGATTATATCTATTAAGATTAATGCGCGCATTGTTCTCATCTGCAGCGCATTCATGAGGAAATGGCTATCATTACAATTTGTAAAGATATCAGACACAAAAGCAATGGAAATGTGAATATATCGGCGTGACACAAGTCAGCACCTTTTCATTGCATTCTAATTCAAAGCATGAACGTATGGAATTGAGCTATAAACTGTAGTTTAGAATTGTAAATACATATAATTAGTGGGTTTACAAAACACGGACAGAAACAGATCACGGGGTAAACAAAACACGAATCATTTTTACACGGAAATGCAGATTTCCATGAACTACTTATTCACGGACAGATCATAATGTTCAATGGTAATCTCAACTTCATTTATTTACAAGCAGAAGATATTTTTCCGTGATAGTTCTATAACTACAGTCTTCGATTCTATGGAAGTAACGAAATAACAAAATATGTATAAAGTACTAGCAACATATTTCTTACATGTGATATTCTCCATTCCAATCGTTTAATTTTCTGGACTAGTAGTCGATACACTGTACGAGGTAAAATAAATAAAGATATAAAAAGCACTAAAAATGACCAACGACACGAACAATATTGAATCGTCAAATTTTCGGAACGACCTGTCCATCTTTAGGACGATAAAATGTTTACTTAGAAATGAAAACAACAAGTAAATAAAAATGCGAACTAACACTAAAACTAAACTATAAAAGTTGATAACAAACAAAACGTCTACAGATTGAAATGATCGAGTGTAATTTGGTGCAATACAAAAAGTCTGATCAGAACGGTCGTCAAGACTAAAACTAATTAAATCTGAGATGGTATGTTTCTCAAAATGTAGCTATACTTTATTCATTTTCGTGAAATCAGATTGCCATATAATGGATAAAAGGCTACTATTCATTAAAACCGTTTTATGTGCTTTTCAGGTAACTCAAAATGAGTGACTGCACCTTCAACTCGACTACAGTTAACTTCCTAGAGGCAACCTCTGATCTGGAAAAGGTCACAAAATGGCTACGATTTTGCAAGGCCGCTTATGTCGACAAATGTGACATGTACAGCCTGAAGCCTCCACTGTTTAACCTGTCTTTTTTATACAGCGAGGCGACGGAAGAAGATTGCCTTGACACAAAGCAGCTGACAGCTTACTGCATTTCCATGATCTTAAGCATTTTGATAATTCTGGCAAACAGCGTCATCCTTGGAGCTTTTGTGTATGGCCGCAATCGTCTGTTGAAGAGCTCGAATATTCCCATCATCAGCCTGGCACTGTCCGACCTTCTGACTGGAATTACTTTCTTGTACAGTTCTACCTGGAATCTTATCATTTTGGATGCTGGGTACGACTTTGATCTGATGAAAATTCAACAGTATACCAGCCTGCGCGCAAACTACTACCTCTGCTTAACATTGGATGGACCAGGGTTCGTTTTCGCTTGCATGATGTCCTCTGTTTTAAGTTTGTCCGTCATTGCAACAGACCGTTATCTGGCAATATTCCACTCCTACCGCTATCACTTCTGGATTACCACCCCAAGAATGGTGTTCTCTATCATAATAATATGGATCATTTCTTTAATAGTTAGTGTTGTTCCTTTGCTGGGATGGAACAATTGGAGTGGAACATGTCAGTTGACCGAAGTCATGCATTACGACTATCTGGTCTTGTGGAGTTCCATCTGCTTTATTTGTGGGTTCCTGATTCTGTTCATATATCTAAGGATTTTTATAGTTGCCCGAAAGCACAGCCGTCAAATAGAGGCTCAGGTGACATCCACATCTAGCACCAGTGAAAATGTTCCTGCCGAACCGCGGATGAGCAAAGATCTCACAACTATGAAATCCAGAAACACGACTTCCGGTTCTCTTCGGAGTTCCAAGTCCACCGTGGACTATCTGGAAGACAGTGGATGCCATGATGTTATAGAGATGAATAATATGTCCACACAAGAATCAAACACCTTAGAGCCACGGAACAAAGAAAAACCTAGCGATGAAGATCAAGTACAAGAAAAGAGCGATCAGAGAAAAGGAGCCTCACCAGAGACAGGAACCAGCAATAGCCAGAAAGAGAACGAGCACAAAAGCGAGGATGTCGGCCAGTCCAAGACACCAGAAAACAAGACCACGGCAGACGATGCTTCATCAGGGACAAAGAGGCAAGAAACCAGAAAATCAACCGGAGCAACAGTGGTCTTCATAAAGGACAGTAAAAACCCCTCTAGAACTTCCAACAAGCAAGTGGACAAAAAGCGATTTCAGAAGCCCAGCATGAAGGCTGTGCGAACCACTGCCATGATCCTGGGGGCTTTCTACCTCTGCTGGACCCCTCTACTGGTGTACCTTTTACTAAAGGTTCAGGACCAGTTCCACAATCTTATGGTGTACTACTTGTTTGTAGTGACACAGCTGAACTCCCTCTTTAACCCTCTTGTTTATGGCTTCCGACAGTCAGACATCAAGGCTACACTCCACAGGATGAGAACATGTCAAAAGGCATACTGAATCTTGGGATGTTATTTAGAATTGCTTTATATAACTGTACATTTAACTTTAAAAGTAAAGCAAATGTCTTATTTTGGAAATATTTTGTGACTGTTATGAATCCACGTGTCACTGGGTGAATTTTGCAAGTTACAGTGAAGGATGACGAATTAATTCTTTTTTCAATAAATTTTTACTTTATCTTAAAATATCATAGAGTGACTTTTGTTGAATAAAACCAATTAATAGAATTATGAGGTTATTGAAACAAATATTTAGGCTAATGCGGATTAAAGTTTACTCCAATATATTTTAGCATATGGAAAATGTCCATACAGGATGTTTTGTCTTATAATCTTTCATATTGTCCTATAGAGAATTCAATTACAATTCAGTGTATTTTATGCTACCATTTTTAAAATTCAAATCAAAGAATGAAATAACCCGGTAATGAGAATTATTATCTAGGATGAAATATAATTACCTATATCTTTATGATCAATTCATTATACAAAACTCTTTGCACCAGCTGCCACCACAACATTTTGATTGCATACACGGGTTTCTACACAGAGCTCAAAAATTTGAATAAAGTTTGTTGTCCTTAATAAAACTTCTTCCTGAACAGTAGGAATTTTAAGGGGGCATCTCTTCCCAATACTCAGTTTGTAAAACATCACTTCACACTGCCTCTTCTGTCTTAATGTTGAATCTCAAATTTAGATCTGAGTTTTAAATGATTGATGTATCAATCATTGTGCAGGCTTGTGGCATTTAGAATGATAAAGGTCATGTCCATATCCTTTATTCATAAACACTTTCTATCAAATGTTATGCACAATAATCAATACCTACTAGAATTTTAGTTATTTGTGAGTTTATATCTACTAGAATTTTAGTTATTTGTAAGTGAATATTTACTAGAATTTTAGTTATTTGTAAGTTAATATCTACTAGAATTTTAGTTATTTGTAAGTTAATATCTACTAGAATTTTAGTTATTTATAAGTGAATATCAACAAGAATTTTAGTTATTTGTAAGTTAATATCTACTAGAATTTTAGTTATTTGTAAGTGAATATTTACTAGAATTTTAGTTATTTGTAAGTGAATATTAACTAGAATTTTAGTTATTTGTAAGTTGTTTGAGTGTACTACACAGTAGTGTAATTAAGATTTGTATTTGTTGTTTTCGGAAAATAAAATGGGTCAATATGCTTGTATCAAAGTTTTCATTCTGAAAAGAGGTACATGTATAAGCGTTCCCTTGTGTCATCTCGTTTAATCTATATGATTACATCAATGAAAACTGCCTGTTACTATTTATAGTATCATTTCCAGAATAAGGGAACACGATTCTTGGAAGATACCTACCTCTTTGTTGTACACCTTTTTTCTTTTGATGAAGAACGTATAGAATTTCTGCTACAGAATTTTTTTTTATATAATCATTAAAATACTTTTCAAATGAATATGACAGTAATCTATATCATAAATGTTGATGAAACTAAAAATATTACATCATAAAAAAAGTTTCAACAGAGGGAGTTGAAAACATATGTAGGACTCCAAAGTGCGATGGTCATGTCAAAGTGTGATGGTCTGTGCGAAACAACGATGGTGTGACACGCCAAAGTGTGATGGTTCACACTCATGCGCCAAAGTGTGATGGTCTGACACGCCAAAGTGCGATGGTGTGACATGCCGAAGTGCGATGGTGTGGCACGCTGAAATCCATTGATTTGTAAACGACACAGTGTTTTGGTACAGATTGAACCAACTGTGTGTTGTTTCACCAAAATATCAGTGCAAAATCCATGCACAAAAAATAAGAATAAGAACTTATTTCATTACCATTTAGTTGTCGTGTTATTAAACACAAAATTTTCAAATACGAAATCGTATAGAATGTTTTGTATTATAGCATACCCCAGGAATTTAATACGTGTACACGTCAAAGTAATAAATGATCATGAATTAATTAAAGAATGTTTGGGCGAAGTAGAGGGTTCGACAGCAAATGTACTTTGCCATTCTCACTATCCTCAACAGTGTATAAACCTTGCCGTTACTGTCGTCCATGTTGCATTTATTCCGTTTTATTTTGAAAGACGTTAAGAATGACATCACAATGACATGACGTCACAAACGTTACTGAACTCCGCAACATCGAACTTTGGCATGACCATCGCACTTTGGGGTCCGTAACGTTAACAAACCATCGCACTTTGGAGCAGACCATCGCACTTTGGCGTGACCATCACACTTTGAGCGAGCATCGCACTTTAGAGTCTTACATATACAATCTAGAAAATGGAAGGCCATGTTCAGTACTACCACTCAGTAGTGAGCGACAAGAATATCATTAAAATCGTATCAAATCTCATGTCCCAGAGTGTTTCAGGGACACAACATGTCCAGAATTTCACGAATAATAAGAAAAAATTGCAACTGTTTCCGAGAATGATCAACATCATTTTAAAGTCATTTTTGTAACGTGAATATTTTCTAATCTTTGATTGCCTATATCTCAGTAAATATGCTGGATATTTGGACAAAACTTCACGTGTCTTTTTAATGTTGTTATCTAACACAATCCATTAAAAAGTTAATTTGGATGATTTTTACCACAAGACCCTTTTTGCAAGAAACACTATATATATATTTTTAATATTACTTGTTATATGCAATTTGATTGGTTCATTTGACTTTATCAACATTCTTTATATCGTATAAACAAAGCTGCGCTTTAGCCCCGCTATATGACTAGGAATGACATCACAATACGTTTGGCTTGCTCAGTTTCCATTTTGTTGCGTACGGCAATATTGGTCTGCGCCATATAAAATTAATATTTTCTTTACAATTAGTCATCAAATAATATCAAACGTGGTTTACTAAATTAAATTATAAGGAATAAAAGTAATTTTTATTTGTTTTATACAATAAAAAGTAAGTTGGGACAGTTTACACACACATATATATATATATATATTGACCTACCCCCTATATGTATATATATATGTATATATATATATATATAATCCAAATAGAAAGAGTTGATATCACACAGTCAAAATAATTCAATAAAAAAAGCAGGAAAATATACAGTTCCAAAATACAATATAATACAATATAATAATTATTAATTTGTATTCACCTGAGGATGGATGTTAAAATCCAGAAAGCGCTAGTGATTTAAATATATTTTGGAACTGTATATTTTCCTGCTTTTTTTTTATTGAATTATATATATATATAAAAACTAAACACTTTGTTAAACAAAGTGTTTAGAGTTTTTTTCTGTATTTTACTTCCAAAAAAGAGACATATATATATATATATATATATATATATATATATATATATATTAGTCATAACTCTTGAAAATTGAAAATGAAACCGGTTGAGTTATTTTCGGCGTTCTAATTTTTCTTTATTATACTATTACTTGTGTGGATATTTACTTATATTTTGGATATATATATATATATATATATATATATATATATATATATATATATATATATAAGGGGTGGGGTCAAAAGTTAAACCAGATATATCTTGTGCTTCACAAATAGTACTTATTTCAATATTTCTAAAATCTAAATATAGTAATTGCCTATATCCCCACAGGTCTTCACTACCCAAGGGATCCAATCTACTACTTTAATCTTTATCCTTGGCAGACTTAGCAGGAATTTTGTGTTTTCTGTAAATTGAATTTTATTCAAGGACAGAAGTCTTCACACCAATCAAAGTGATTCTTACATTTAACCACGTGTTTGGAAACGAGCACATAAATGATTGCAGAATTCTGTAGGGTCTATCACCAAATTCTGTTTTACAGACCATTGGAACAATATTTACCAACAACTTACAGTACTTATGTGAATTTATCTTCCACTGAATTAAAATGTAAAAAATTTAATATGATTTCCTCTTCCTTTCTATAAATTGAAATGCTCAAATTTCAATTCTATTTATATTCATGTCCATGTAGTATTCTATAAATATGCATTTACATGTACATGTGTATGTATATGCAAGTAGAATTGCAAAGCACTGAACCATCAAAACTCGGAATATATTTCTTTGGGGAAAGTGAACTTTTATCAAGTGACTTGTGAGTTCTATATAAAATTCCCTTTTCTGGTTCCCACAGGTAACTATTACATACGGGTTTGATTGTATAGAGAAAGGAAAGAAGAACCTGTTAGGAGGTGAATAAAAACTTACTAGAGCCTGTTCTACCAGCATGCAGAAGAGTAAGGCATTTCCCACTTCTCTGAAGCTTTGGAACACTTCTGTTCGGAGATCAGGGTACTGGATTAAGTCAGCAAGCTGTGCCTGATAGTAACCCATTACACCTGGATTCAAAACAAAGTCACATGGAATTTCCTTGTGAGGTACACATCTATACAAAAATATTTGTGAATAATTTCAAAACAGGTAATGCTGATTAAGTGTGACTTTACCAGGTGAACCATAATCGTATCTCAGAAGGCGACAGACATTAGGCATCACTGTCATCAGGGTCTTTACATATTCCATCAATGTTCCTTTCAGCTGTAACATATACACATTAACTTCCACTGATCAGATGCTTCTTGGTTCAGAAGATAGGAGTATTTTGTTTGCCATACATGTTTTGGCCATAGATTTTTCATGCATGATTGTTTAATTTACATATCATAAAGTTTTAAAAATTTACAAATAATGCCTTTTATGGCCTTATATATCAAAATATGATGTTTTTCTAATTACCAAAGCCTGAACAATTTTAAGCAGTTCCTCTATGACAACTGCTATTCCCTGGTATCCAAGCATTCGACAAATAGACCTAAAGTGTGGAACTCCAACAAAGCCATGGTAGAGTCCATATATTGCACTGAAAGATGTAGTCAGAGCCTGCAAAGATAAGGAGTGAAAATGTGTCATCAAAACCAAATTTCAATCTGAGTTGATCACTTTCCACGTATAAAATGTTTTTTACGTTACACCTACCTTTGTGCCCCAAATGTAAGCGTAGGCTGGATTGGGTTGTTTTTCTCGTTGACTAGCTGGAGCAAATGGCAAGACTGTCTTCACAAATCTGATTAAAAAAAACTCTATGAAGACAATATAGAATTACCCTACCACAATAATTACAAAATAATCCTGTGAACAGTGCAAAAAGGTTATAATTACTACTAGTAATGGAGTTTATCATTATTGTGCATACTGCTAATCTGTACGTTCCAGCTTTACCTGTTTGTGGCAGCATTGTAGCAGTAGTTGGGCAGGAAGTCGTAGTTGACCTCCCAGAACACATGGAGGGTGATTCTCCCATAGGGGGCAGACACATTGTGATTGGCCTCCCTCAACATGGCATCGAAATCATTCAGGGTGATGTACTTCTTCATCAGTTTATGGGCCAAGCGGTTACAGTCTACCAGCCCTTCCAGCTCCTACAGACAATAGGTCACAATGTCTCAGATCTAATAAATTTTTCAATATTCAATGAATCTTATAGAACTATCCTTTTTAGAATCAATAATAAAAACGAGAAAGAATTGTTTTAGCACACTAAAACTGATGTCTCCCCTTCTATTTTCCATAATTTAATTTAAACATTTTTTTAGGAATCATCTTTGAAGTGGAAACTTTAGAATTACGGTACAAAACAGTCACCTACAGTCGCATTACATAAATGAGTTCATAAAATGGCCACCTCAGTATTTTCAATACCAATGTACCTTGAATAAAAATGTTTTCACTTGCTAACTACGACACAATTGCTAAAACCTTACAGTGTGAATACTCATACAACTTAATTACTTTGTGAAATGCAAATAAAGTTGAATTATGCCCCTTTGGTACAACAGTTATCGTCTGCTTAGTGACATGGCAAGAAATAGCAACAGAGCAGAAAGAAATCATTCTACAGATGTCAAATACGGGTTATTCTTTTTACATGTACAAGGAATACAAGCAAGAACTGTCCAGAAATTTCTGAAACGTGTGTGAGAAAGGGGTAGTGTAGAAAGTATACCACGAAGTGCAAGGAGAAGAAAAACAATAGTGCACGATGACCGGTGGCTCTTGAGGGGCATAAAAAGAAAAGAAGACACACTCTTAAAGATGTTATGAACAGATTTAATACTAGAACTGGGTGTGGTGTTACCTACATATATAACTCTAGAACTGGGTGTGGTGTTACCTACATATATAACTCTAGAACTGGGTGTGATGTTACCTACATATATAACTCTAGAACTGGGTGTGATGTTACCTACATATATAACTAGAACTGAGTGTGATGTTACCTACATATATAACTCTAGAACTGGGTGTGGTGTTGACTACATATATAACTCTAGAACTGGGTGTGATGTTACCTACATATATAACTCTAGAACTGGGTGTGGTGTTACCTACATATATAACTCTAGAACTGGGTGTGATGTTACCTACATATATAACTAGAACTGGGTGTGATGTTACCTACATATATAACTCTAGAACTGGGTGTGGTGTTACCTACATATATAACTAGAACTGGGTGTGATGTTACCTACATATATAACTAGAACTGGGTGTGGTGTTACCTACATATATAACTCTAGAACTGGGTGTGGTGTTACCTACATATATAACTAGAACTGGGTGTGATGTTACCTACATATATAACTCTAGAACTGGGTGTGGTGTTACCTACATATATAACTCTAGAACTGGGTGTGGTGTTACCTACATATATAACTCTAGAACTGGGTGTGGTGTTACCTACATATATAACTAGAACTGGGTGTGATGTTACCTACATATATAACTCTAGAACTGGGTGTGGTGTTTTGTGTAGGACCATAATAAGACAATAGAGTGAAGACGGATATAAACGTTGTGTGATTTAAAAGAAAACAACAGTTTCTCAAATAAATCGTGAGAAAAGAAGCCGATTTTGCTGACAAAAAATACAATGGACAGTGGCTAATCAGTGGTCATCCATCATATTTAGTGATGAAACAAAAACTGTGCTGGGAAATAAGAATAAGGTATATGTATGGAGGAAAGCAGACGAGACATTGAGACCCGAGTGCCTTGGTTTCCGTGGTGACAGTGAGACGGCATGTAGAGCCTGCATCATGTTCCGGGCCAGCTATATCTCTTTTTATGGAGTAGGAACCTCAAAAGCTGTTGATGGAAATATGAACAGTGAAAGGTATATTGAAGTTTTGGATGAGCGTCTTAGGCCTGTGGTCATTCGTCATTTTGCAAATCGCTGTTTGGGTTTCAAGAGGATGATGCCACGTGTCACGTTTCCGTAAGATCAAATGAATGGAAACAAAATAATGATATAGAAACATTATCCTGGCCCCCACAGACCCCAGACCTTAACATTATAGAAAATGTATAGAAAGTGTTGAAAGTTTGAGTGCAAAGGCGAACAAACGAGGTCAGAAATGCTGATGACCTGAAACATGTTGTTCAAGACGCTTGGAGTAATCTCCCTTTAGTATAAATTCAAAGCCTTTATCAAAGCCTACAAAGTAGAATACGGACTGTATTGCGTTCTCAGGGACAAATCACGAAATATTAACAAAAAAGGTGTTATTTTTTTTATTGATAAAGAAAATTCAATGGTTGGTTTACAAAATATCTTGATGTCGGCCATTTTGCGAACTCATTTATGTCCCACTACTGTATATGTGCTTCAACCAAGACAAACAAAAAAAATGCCCCAAAAATTCTATTATTTGACCTTTACATAAAAGGTCAAGGTCATTAAAATTGGTACTTGACACACTGTCTTCTCATAGTATACCCACATACCAAATATTAAAGGCCTATGTCAAAAGACAAAAAAGTCATGGCGCTGGACAAACTTTGTATGAGAAGTGGAAGAAGCAGGAGAAGAAAAATTCACACTAAAACAATATGTCCCCCTTCTGGGAAGAGAGACATAATAAGGACAAGATGAAAAAGGGTGGAGGGGGGTGGAGAGGAAGACAGAGGTCAGTACCTCCCTGAGATTAGTCAAAAATACATATTATAATTGTGCAGTTTCATTCATAAAAATACTAAAAGCACCCCAGTATACATGTAAGTTGGATACCTCCATGGAAAAATAAATCATTGGGTGAAACAACCTTCCTGGTTTTTTAGCTCACCTGAGCCGAAGGCTCAAGTGAGCTTTTCTGATCACATTTTGTCCGGCGTCCGTCTGTAAACTTTTCACATTTTCATCTTCTTCTCATGAACCACCAGGCCAATTTCAACCAAACTCGCCAAAAAGCATCCTTAGGTGTAGGGGATTCAAGTTTGTTCAAATGAAGGGCCATGTCCCTTTCAAAGGGGAGATAATCACAAAAATGCAAAAATAGGTTGGGGTCATTTAAAAATCTTCTTCTCAAGAACCACTGGGTCAGAAGAGCTGAAATTTACCTGAAAGCTTCCTGACATATTGCAGATTCAAGTTTGTTCAAATCATGGCCCCCTGTGGTAGGATGGGGCCCCAAGGGGGGATCAAATTTTACATACAAATATATAGGGAAAAACTTTAAAATCTTCTTCTCAAAAACCACTAAGCCAGAAAAGCTGAGATTTACATGAAAGTTTCCTGACATAATGCAGATTCAAGTTTGTTCAAATCATGGGCCCCTGGGGTTGGATGGGGCCACAATAGAGGATCAAAGTTTTACATACAAATATATAGGAAAAATCTGTAAAAATCTTCTTCTCAAGAACCACTGAGCCAGAAAAGCTGATTTTTACATGAAAACTTTCTGACATAGTGCAGATTCAAGTTTGTTCAAATCATGGCCCCCGGGGATAAGATGGGGCCCCAAGGGGGAATCAAAGTTTTACACACAAATATATAGGGAAAAACTTTAAAAATCTTCTTCTCAAGAACCACTATGCCAGAAAAGCTGAGATTTACATGAAAGCTTCCTGACATAATGCAGATTCAAGTTTGTTCAAATCATGGGCCCCGGGGGTTGGATGGGGCCACAATAGGGGATCAAAGTTTTACATACAAATATATAGGAAAAATCTTCTTCTCAAGAAAAGTGCAGATTCAAGTTTGTTCAAATCATGGCCCCTGGGGATAGGATGGGGCCCCATGGGGGGATCAAAGTTTTACATACAAATATATAGGGAAAAACTTTAAAAAATCTTCTTCTCAAGAACCACTAAGCCAGAAAAGCTGAGATTTACATGAAAGCTTCCTGACATAATGCACATTCAAGTTTGTTCAAATCATGGGCCCCGGGGGTTGGATGGGGCCACAATAGGGGATCAAAGTTTTACATACAAATATATAGGAAAAATCTTCTTCTCAAGAACCACTGAGCCAGAAAAGCTGATTTTTACATGAAAACTTTCTGACATAGTGCAGATTCAAGTTTGTTCAAATCATGGCACCCGGTGGTAGGATGGGGCCACAAGGGGGATCAAAGTTTTACATACAAATATATAGTTAAAATCTTTTTCGCAATAACCACTGAGTCAGAAAAGCTGATATTTACAAGAAAACTTTCTGACATAATGCAGATTCAACTTTGTTCAAATCATGGCCCCTGGGGGGTAGGATGGGGCCACAAGTGGGGGGGGGGGGGGGGTCAAAGTTTTACATACAAATATAAGAAAAAGCTTTAAAAATCTTCTTCTCAAGAACCATTGGGCCAAAGAAGTTGACATTTACATGAAAGTTTTCTGACATAGTGTAGATTCAAGTTTGCAAAGGGTAGTTTGGGCCATAATAGGGACCAAGGTTTTACATGCAAATATATATGGAAAGTCTTCAGATATGGGCCAAGGTGACTCAGGTGAGCGATGTGGCCCATGGGCCTCTTGTTTTTATCCACACTTGTACTGTAAAAGTGTTTATTTACGCTGGGGGTTAAGTACATGTATGCATTTTTCCAAGTCCAACATTATGCATGGGGGAAAAAATATCTGGTAGATGAATATATCAAATATTTATAACCATATGCATGGGGAAAATTTACACACTTATTACGTGGCCATGTTATTAAGTGTAAATCCCCCCCCCCCCCCCCCTTAATAACCACTTTTCAGCCAGTCATATAGTTAATTATGGGTACGAGACTGACTGTACTCAGAAGCCTCTTTTCACTGTGTTTTACTGATGTACAAGTGTAGGTTTGTCCATTATAACATTTGTCTAAATGACATTTACGCCTTATAACTATGTTGTACTGTACATTTATTCATTAGAGATGTATTTTCTGAACATGTTTCAATGAACACAAACATTTTTTCCCCATAAATCTCCAAAAAAAGGAAGAAAGAAGACAGCACTAGAGTCCTCACCACAATGCCAGTCAGATCTCCTCCTTCAAATCTGGATATGGCCACTTCCAGTGCCTTTTGTAAGGAAGCATTGACTCTCTGTCCAATCAGACGATTCAGATCTATTGAACGACCCAGGATCTAGAACAAAATTTAACATCAAAAATTTAAAAAAAATATCACTTATTCAACTATGAATTCTGTGCATGCAAGGACACCATACACATCTACACTTTCACTATATATTACAACTTACATACCTGAACATGCCTCTGTTTTAGCAGAGTCTTGTATCTATTGGCAACAGGGTAAAGTATCTTTGTTCCAAAGCTAGCACATTCTGCTCGAAATCTCTTGTCAAGCATAATGCTAAAATACATTTTACAGCATATAACAAACTTAATGGCTTTAAGCGATTGAATAAAGTTTGCTTCAACAAAAAAAGGGATGTTTCAGAAACTAAATAAATACAAACCTGCCAGCCAAGTGTTTGTAGTAAGCAAAGAGTTGATCACTAAGTTTGTATACAAACTGATCAAAACAAAGGTTGACCTGTCAAAAGAAATTACAAGTACAGTGTATTTATCAGTCAAAAAGTTTAACAGAACAATGATCAGTTTTAAGTTACATCACAAGTACTATATTAGACACGCTTTGTAACAGACTGGTACACACCTCCGCCTCCACCTCATCATAGAGGAACTGTTTGTGGAATTTGGTCAAGGCAAAGTGACCACTGTCATTGTACAGGTCCAAAGGATACAGAATATACCTGACACAATTTAAAGACAAGTGTTTACTGTTGCATGAAAACTTTCTGGAGTATCATACACAGACAAAATGAGTACTGTCAATAATTACAGTGCTGCTAAATACAGTATATAAACCAAGCATTACAACGTAAAAATAATATTTTATATCATTCACGATACAGTGTTAAAACATTTACTCACTCCATCATAGAGGCATCTTTAGTCTCTAGCACATGGTCTGTGAGAATCCAAGGCATGGACATTTCAATGGGAAACTGAAAATAACAGAATCACCACATGTGTACATGTTTATACAATGGTACATGTATTTCTACTTTATTCATGAAAAAAAATAAAAGAAACTCACAGAAAACATAATTGTCTTACTTGAATTCTTTTCCCCATTGTCATCTCCAGAAAAAATTCACGATACCACAGCTGAGACAGATCACAACATCTATGTAGAGAGTCTGAAAAAAATACCAAGGGTTCATAAGAACAGGTATATATAAATATAGTATATAAATGAATAAATAAAGTATTTCAAGGAACAGATATGTCATCCACAACAATAAGTATTTATAATTCTCATTAAGGCTACTCTGAAAACCAAAGTCACAGACAGTCATGTTGCGTCACAGATGATAAAAAAATATATTTACCCTAAATGCAGCAATGAAAAGTTTTTGTGAAATGTGTCTCTTTAGCCATGTTACCATTGAAGTTGAGGAGGTAGTTCCAATAAAAGGATTCTTTGTGGAATTGGTCAATGGCCATTAAATGTTGCCCATCAATGTCCTTTCTCAGGGTCTTCTTTCCACTGCCCCCACTCTTGTCAGCAATCAGGGACTCCAGCATGGTCCGCACCATGTACAGCTGTGAAGAAGAAAACGTATTGGTGATGTTTACAATGTTAATAAAGACGTACACAATCATAGCAGTCTCTACTTAATCTGCAGAAGAAGAACAATAGGAGAGACAGATATCCTACAACACAAACTGCAATCCATAAATTCCCTTACAAACTTCAATTAACTTGTAATGTTGGGTAGTCAGTAGCATTCCATTTGTGTGATCAATATACTAGATATGAAAAAGTGCACCGCCACGGCACATGATACGCCCGTCACATATTGTTAACAGTATAGATTGTACCCATTAAAACATTTCTTTTTATATCACCTTAATTAAATGTCACAGTGACCTTAAAGTAGGATGCGACACACCTTCTACCTAAGATGCATTAGTTGACCAATTTTGGTGATTCTAGGTCTAATAGTTTTCAAGTTATGAGCCGGACAAGTTTTTGCCATATATGGCCATATCTTCTTAATGAAAAGTCACAGTGACCTGGTTTTAATGTGTGACACACCTTCTACCCAAGATGTATCTACAGACAAAGTTTGATGATTCTAGGCCTTGTAGTATTTAAGTTACGGGTCGGACACGAAAAAGCTAACAGACGGACGGACATGAACGCCATACCATAATACGTCCCGTCTTAAGACAGGCGTATAAAAACTACATTTCTTATTTCTATTCACGAAGGACATTTATCACGTGTAAACATGCAGAGCTTGTCTGTCATTTGTTGTCACCTGTGTGGTGGACGGACCAACATTCCTTCGTGGTACTTTGATAGTGAATCCTTCATCAGGGTCTTTTTTACCCTTCATAGCAGGATCATCCTGTGGCTCTACCCCTCTCATCCAATCAACACAGGTGTCTCGCACGGACAATATTAACCTTCATAACAAACAAAACATATGCAAATAAATTGTGTTGCTGTAAATGTGTTTCCCAACTCATTCAGTTTCACATTCGAATATTCTAAATGTACTCCTGACTTATAGTCTGTACAAATACATGTGAATGTTAAAAACTGGCTGAATCTAACATTTCAACAATTTTATATATATAAAAAAAACTGTATTTGGATTACACGTTAGAATATATATATTTTTTTTTTACCCTCCAGCATGCAGGATAATCATCTACACACATCTTATTTGGATTACACATTAAATAATTTTAGGTTTTTTTAATTAAACATTTGATAATGATTTTACCCCTCCAGTATGAGTACAATGATTTACACACTTACATGCATACCTCATTAGATAATTCCAGATTTTTCAGAATGTAGAACAATTATCTACAAACTTACACTGTATTTAGATTAAACATTCAGATAATTTCAGGAATTTTTACCCATGTTTTATAAAATCATCTACACACTCACACTTTGATGACATCATTCTTTTTCCTGATTGCTTTTCGGAGTGGATCTCTGAGAGCCAATTGTACAAAATCCTGAAGAGCAGCATAGATGTGTCTCCTAATGGCATCCAAAAACACTGACTCCATCCTCGCCATCAGGAGTTGTAGCCCCTTAATCATAGCAATCACTTCTACTATGGCAAACTTTTCATCACTGCTGTAGTTGTAACGGGTCGACTACAATTCAATAATGACCATATCAGATAACAAAATATACTCAGCATTAAATAAACTCCAAGTGAACAAAATTAGCTGGTCCAGTACTGATATGAATGGCGTCAGAAAATCATCTATTCACGACCTTACCCTTTCATACTCCTCGGCATCTTGAGGACAATCAGGGTTTTGGTGGGTGTCCGTAGGATGCAACAACTTCCAGCAGTACTACAGTAAATCAAGAGTACTACAGTAAATCACAACATGCAGGGTAATTCAGACAACAGATAACTCTCTAATGAGTGGTTTTATGATTGGAAATTCAATTTTTCTTCAGTCCATTGTAATAGTGAATTAATTTGTCAAATCTTGACCGTTTATTGCTAATCCCTATAAAGTTGTTTTTTTTACTTTGTCTAAGTTAATATATTCACTGATAATTGATGCATAAACCTGTACTGTGACAAATGTTAAATGCCAATCATAATACAAAAAGTACTTTTTAAAAAAATTCTTCTCAATTCATCTTATGATATGCTTTAATTCAGGAACTCCTACTATGACAAATTACTTTGAAATCCTTTGGTAACAATAAACATACATGTACATGGAAGTACCAGCCACTACTCTTCTCTCTCTGTTTACACTGTGTCTACAGTACTACCTGAAGTGTCTTAATGTGATTAGATATTGAAAGTCTGCGCTGTACTGACCAGCTCCATAACTTGCTGTGTCCATGCTGACATTAGGTGTAGCCCTCGGAGGGCAAGGTCACTTAATTCCTTGTTCTCATAGTCTGTCCTTGGGCTCTCTCTGGTCGTGGTAATGGCCTGAAAAAGGAACTCTGAGATGTCACTGCTCAGAAGTTAATTGAGGTATGTTGATTAGATGGTCAAAATTCTACTCTAAAGCATAGAGTAACATTTTCTTATCAAAAGTCATGAAAAATGTACTTTTGTTATTTCTAATTACTTTTAGACAAAATAATCAAAATTTAGTAACTAAAACATAATGATGCTTTAATTTACAAACTATCTCCATATAGCAATATTGTATCAACGAAAAACAATGTGCTAGGAAATATCTAATACCTCATTGCTATGTCTGGCAAGCTGACTTATGTATGCCATGTGATCCTCTCTAATGGCCTCCAGATTGGCCAGCAGATTAGACTGAGGACTAAGCTGGCTAGACTCACAAAATGTCCATCGTGAGGGGTCAAAGTTCAAACTCTTCTGAATGTAATGGTATGGTTTGATCTGCATGTCTCCATAAAGGGGGACAACTTCTAATTGCTGAAAGAAAAATCCAACATGAATACACAGTACATGATCAATGACAGACATGTAATTCTGTCTGGATACCTAATTCGGTCAGTATCGAGGGATACTTAATTAATTAGGTCAATATCAAGGGATACTTAATTCATTAGGTCACTGGTAAATATTAACATCAGTATTACAAAGAGCTTTCTCCTCTCCTAAACCAAATAAATGATACTGACTTACCCTAAAAGTAACAGAAATGTGGCATGGACTAATGAGACTTTTCATGAAATATTTCTTATCAATATGGAATATCAGAACTATAAAATTTTGAAACTCTTCAGGAAAAGAAGTTATGAAAATTATGTGTCACTTGGACAACTTTTGTATACTAATTATTGATGGCTAAATAAATATGCCACATATAGAAAACCATTACAGAAACTCAAGGAAAGAGCAATATTCAATCAATCTATATGTATGTACTTTTTTAATGTCAAAATCAAAAACATTTAGCCTATGTAATTTGATCTACATAATACATGTGAATACATGTATTCACTTGATATTTACAAGCTGTAAATTGAGAAAATTTTGCATGCTAATAAATCTTGTTGCACCTTTAGCACAGGTGACCTTTTGCACCAAAATTAAAAGTGTGCTATCGATTTTCCATTTTAAAAGTTGCAGATCATTCTGTTGTTGACTCTTATACCCATACCGTAATCATCCACTTACGTAAAGTCAGAAGGTCGGTATTTTGTATGTCCACACACTGATACAGGTAAAAAACAGTGATTGTTATCATTTATATTACTAAATTTTGCAGCCCTTCACCGGCAGTGGTGATGTCTCCATATGAGTGAAATATTCTCTCGAGGGACGTATTAAAACAATATTCAATCAATATTCAATCATTTAGATGTATTGCGAAATAAACACAGATCCACCAATTTTCCACGTTCACTGTTTTATTGTTTGTGAACTCATCATTAACATCTGCAAAGCTTGCTCTCCAATGTGCTATTCTCTTTATAGAGCCTTGAGGTCAAAAGGTAATGATAGTTTACCTGAATAGTAGTACCTGACTTAGATATCAATCAGAGACTACTGAGTGCTTGACTTATTAGGGAGAAAAAAATAGGACATGGATCAAACCATAAATCTGCACCAAATGTATTTTGCGACAAGTTGCCTGTGTGCTAAAATTAATTTGTGCCAATGTCTTTGCACTTGAATTTGCACTACATACACATGTGCTAAATTTCCTAATTTTACAGTATGACTCACATATCATAGAGGCTACATTTAAAACTTACCTTTAATATCCTATCTATTTTAGTTAAATTAATTCTTTTCCTGCCATCCATTTTGTATATACTGTTTTCCTTGTTGTCCATCAAGAACAAACCAAATGCCATCACCTATCAACAAATAAGCAAGTCATCATGATACATAAAAAGGCCTCGATACTTCTAATCACATGTTTAGGATTTTACAAATTATAAAAATACTGCACCTTAACCAGCATATGTTTTTCTGAGGGTTCCAAGAAGAGGCGATTTTCATACATGTGTACAGATATATTGACGACGTCTGCCAGTAGTTCCTCGTAGCCTGGGGTGATTTCCAAAGATTCCTTAAGCATGTCCCGGATTTTATTCTGAGTAGCCAAGAACATGGACAGATTCTGAGATTCTTGAAGAGACTGGGGATCTGCCATTACTTTTAAAAACTGTGCAGCTCTACAATGAAAAATAAAATATTTATTCCATGCTTTCAGAATTTCTGAAAGATACACTCATCCTTTCTCAGCCTTTGATAGACAGGATGCAGAACAAACTCATTCTTCCTTCATCTATTGATAATTTGTACAATTCACATATCAATCATCAGTTCAATCACAGAGGAAATCACGGTTCAGTGAAGACAACTTTTACACTTATTTCAATATTTCATCATTAAAATTCATTTATGTGTAATTTCAGTGACGATTTGATTTGTAGGATACCTACCTTCTGTAAGCTGAGTAATCATTCTTGACACTTGCTTTCATATTCTTAAGTTCATCCAATTCTGCAAATGTGTTAATGAATTTCCCCAGAGTTAAAAGGTAGGCTTCTGACACAAAATCATTCCTCTTCTCTCTGTGACACAATCTTTTGACTTCATTACCAAACCTCTCTATTGCTCTTTTCTGTAAAATGAAAGCAACAGTAAATCTGAAGTCTGATGTAATCACCTAATTCCTTCACTCCTCGTCTTATACGTAATCATAAATTCCAGTTGACCCTCAAAAACTAGAATTTTACAGCACCTCTTAGAATTGAACATCATCATTATTCAAAATGAAAATGTCATACTTGTCAGAATAATTTAATGATACAAGTTTTAGAAGACTTTCTAGTTAAGATACACACCGTGAAATACATGAGGTCCATCAGCTTGGAAACCTGAGGTTCCAGCACCTCCACAATCTTGTTGTAAATCTCTACTCTGTTAGGCTGTTCATTGCTCTTAACCTGAAGTCAAAATTACATTTACTTTACATCTAAATTACATGCAGCAAAATTTTCCTTGCAGGAATAGTTTATCATGTAGAACTGTGGCCATTGTTTGATTTGTAGCAAAGCATACATTGTAATATAAGACATACATTGTAATATAAGACATACATTGTAATATAAGCATACATTGTAATATAAGACATACATTGTAATATAAGCATACATTGTAATATAAGACATACATTGTAATATAAGACATACATTGTAATATAAGACATACATTGTAATATAAGCCATACATTGTAATATAAGCATACATTGTAATATAAGACATACATTGTAATATAAGCATACATTGTAATATAAGACATACATTGTAATATAAGCATACATTGTAATATAAGACATACATTGTAATATAAGACATACATTGTAATATAAGACATACATTGTAATATAAGACAGACATTGTAATATAAGACAGACATTGTAATATAAGACAGACATTGTAATATAAGCATACATTGTAATATAAGCATACATTGTAATATAAGACAGACATTGTAATATAAGACAGACATTGTAATATAAGACAGACATTGTAATATAAGACAGACATTGTAATATAAGCATACATTGTAATATAAGACATACATTGTAATATAAGACATACATTGTAATATAAGCATACATTGTAATATAAGACATACATTGTAATATAAGACATACATTGTAATATAAGCATACATTGTAATATAAGACATACATTGTAATATAAGACATACATTGTAATATAAGACATACATTGTAATATAAGCATACATTGTAATATAAGACATACATTGTAATATAAGCATACATTGTAATATAAGACATACATTGTAATATAAGACATACATTGTAATATAAGCATACATTGTAATATAAGACATACATTGTAATATAAGCATACATTGTAATATAAGACAGACATTGTAATATAAGCATACATTGTAATATAAGACATACATTGTAATATAAGCATACATTGTAATATAAGACATACATTGTAATATAAGACATACATTGTAATATAAGACATACATTGTAATATAAGACAGACATTGTAATATAAGACAGACATTGTAATATAAGACATACATTGTAATATAAGACATACATTGTAATATAAGCATACATTGTAATATAAGACATACATTGTAATATAAGACAGACATTGTAATATAAGACAGACATTGTAATATAAGCATACATTGTAATATAAGCATACATTGTAATATAAGACAGACATTGTAATATAAGCATACATTGTAATATAAGACATACATTGTAATATAAGCATACATTGTAATATAAGACAGACATTGTAATATAAGACATACATTGTAATATAAGACATACATTGTAATATAAGACATACATTGTAATATAAGCATACATTGTAATATAAGACATACATTGTAATATAAGCATACATTGTAATATAAGCATACATTGTAATATAAGACATACATTGTAATATAAGACAGACATTGTAATATAAGCATACATTGTAATATAAGACATACATTGTAATATAAGACATACATTGTAATATAAGACATACAGTATAACATATGTAGGGTTTTAAATAACTAGATACAAACATAAGAAAATGAAAAGTCCATCACTTCCCCAAAGATTTTTTGTCTAAATAAATGTTTAGTTAATAAATCGATTGCTTCATCTGCCATTAAATACATGTAGTTTCAAATCCTGCCCTACACAAACAATCCTGAAACTGTTTACTTGCAGTGCTCTTTCCCATGTTATGATTTTTGACATTATTCAGTGGCGCTTTTAAGCATTCTATCGTTTGTGCTGGCAGTTGACTGGGCTTTTCCCATTGTTCTCATTTGGAAAGTTAGTTGGCAGTAATTTTTTCCATGTCATTGTTTGTGACATCAGTGCCTTTTCCTACATTATCATTTCAGGTATTAGTCGACAGCACCTTTTCCCCATGTTGAAATTCATATAACCACCTGTATTACTCTTTAAAGGGAAAGGCAACCCAGAAGATTTTTACATGATAAATGATAGGATTAATCATATGATAAAAGATTTCTCATACAATTCTGTTGATATATGGCCTAGATATGCTTCAGTACTAATTTGAAAACATCAAAAATTGAAATTCCCGCAATCTATAGAGGCTGCCATGATGTGTAACTCTTTTGTATTCAAGACCACAAAAATCAATAATTTTGACGTCACACCGTCTGTTCCGGTTTTGATGAGATTCTAAGATCATCCACAGGTGCTTGGGTTCAGCCCCCCCCCCCCCCCCCCCCCCCCCCAAGCTACATGAGTTGATATAATTATTTTTTTCTTGAAAATATTTCTAATGCATGTCAACAATGTCTTGCATACCCATAAAGTCCAAAATAAGTCCTTAAAAAAATACCTTAATTTTTGTAGTTAAAGACTGTCAATTACGATATCAGTAAGTGATACTTTATTCATAAAAGCAACAATGTGGTTAGAGTTGCCTTTCCCTTTAACAGTAAAAGCCAAAACCTTTTTAGTAATTTAGTTCAATGTGATATTATGTACTCCGGCACCTATTCAATACTGGTTGTGAGGACAATTTCAAGGTTATTATCTCCCTTGACTTTAGACAGACATAAATATTTACATTTCCAATGTTTTTGCATTTGATATCTTTACCAATTGAAATGATAGCCATTTCCTCATGAATGTGAACAATGTGCATATGAATCTTGATAAATATAGAAGAGCTATATTAACAGCTGGGAATTCTAACAGAAATGAAAGTCAAACATGAATAAAAAATTAATTTCATTTTTGAAAATACTTGAGGGTATGAACAGCAACACTTCACACCAGCATACTTTTCATAAAGCACGTAAGCACTAACTTCCTTCATCATGTCGTAAGCACTAACTTCCTTCATCATGTCGTAAGCACTAACTTCCTTCATCATGTCGTAAGCACTAACTTCCTTCATCATGTCGTAAGCACTAACTTACTTCATAAGCACTAACTTCCTTCATCATGTCGTAAGCACTAACTTACTTCATCATGTCGTAAGCACTAACTTACTTCATCATGTCGTAAACACTAACTTCCTTCATCATGTCGTAAGCACTAACTTACTTCATCATGTCGTAAGCACTAACTTACTTCATCATGTCGTAAGCACTAACTTACTTCATCATGTCGTAAGCACTAACTTACTTCATCATGTCGTAAGCACTAACTTACTTCATCATGTCGTAAGCACTAATTTACTTCATCATGTCGTAAGCACTAACTTACTTCATCATGTCGTAAGCACTAACATTATTTATTACGTATACTGGCATAAAGTGTTGCAGTTCATGCCCTCATGTATTTTCAAAACTGAAATATTGCATTTCCCAATCTGGTATGACTTTACCATCCTGAGACACTAACCTGTGGTAAGGCTCTGGAACAGCACCTCCAGGTATACATCATCGCAGCATACTCCTGGCCCTCCTCTAACAACTTGTTCTAAATATAACATTTCTTTGTTAAAATTTTATAACTAAAGTTTCTAGGATTTTTTTTTTTACCTATTAGTCTTTTCTTACTTACATGCAACTTTATATAAAATTATTTAACTGCAATATCAAAAAATGTAGTAATATTTAAGGAAACTCATCCTTTCTCCTTAGCTGGATAGCAAACACACATGATGGACAATGTGATATGTTTCTACATGTCTATAATGTTATCTTAATAAATATCAAATCTGTTTTCAATTGCACTTGTCCACAGATAAATTACTGCACAGCTTATGACACAGGGCATTTACATAAGAAGGAGGCAGTGTCCAGTTACATCAGAGGTAGGCATTCATTTACTGCAGTGTCCAGTTACATCAGAGGTAGGCATTCATTTACTGCAGTGTCCAGTTACATCAGAGGTAGGCATTCATTTACTGCAGTGTCCAGCTACATCATAGGCAAACATTGTATTTATTTACTGCTGTGTCACCATGCTGTTTGTCATCATTCTAATAATCTGTTGGCCATTGTGACATTACAGGCCTTGGATGCATGTGGAAAAAAATCTCTTCTCACATAACCCCTGATGAGAGATTTTCCAGTATTACACTGCTATGACATTGGACACTGATTATGTTGTATATTTTCAATGATTTACATTATATAGTAAAAATTGTATTGTTTTCTCCAAATTTTGATGATATAGTTTTCTGGGGACTGCCTGGGAATTTTAGTTTACACACAAACTGTAAACCTTATTCTGGGATGTTCTTGATCACTGCCTTATCAGTTTTTGCATTAAGTTCAAATGCATATTTTGGTAATATTCTCTGAATTTTCTTAAAGCTCTCAAATTAATGCACTAAACTGTAGATAAAATATGAGAAAAATAATAATTCACTATTTATTAATGTGGAATAGGGAAAGTTCACCTAGGACAAAATTTGTCGTCTTGGACTCTGAAAGCCTTGTCCCAGACTGTGAATTTTATCCCCTCGATGAAATTTTACAATCCCACACCCATGCTAGTGAAGGAGTCTATTAATTCTAACTTCAATGTAAAATCATTTAATAAAACAAAATACTTAGACCTTTGATGTTGGTTGACATCTTCCCCTTATTAACCCCATGAAGTGATATATCAGTTAATGTCACTTCCCTAAGGCTGATAAAACAAGGTGCCACATCAATCTTATCAAAACTTCTTATTTCAATGTATCATGTGTACTTTAGAGAGACAACTTACCAGGTCAGCATGGACTGTAGCTTCTTCTATATACTTTGCAACTCCTGTCACATAAGCACTTCTGTCCTCAAAATTTGTATCGAAGTTGGCCTGGTACTGAATGGAAAGGGACATTCCCTCGATACATGGCTGTTGGTCCGGGAGAGGTAACTCATCCAGAACGTCAACATTTTGAAGAGCGTCTGTGAGAGTGATCTTTTCGCCAACTAAATGGTCACCCTAGTAAGACAAGGTATGACAGTAACTGAACATATTTGGAGCAAAACATTCTTGGGGGGGGGGGGGGGGGATAGGAGATAGACAGCATTTGAAATATATGATATAATTTGTGATTTAAACGCTATCTATTCACAAAACAAGAGTTCTGCAAGGTGGGGCATATCTCCTCAAGAAGAGTTTCTACACGCTTTTTCTATAAAGTCCAGTAGTGACCTTGACCTATGGACCACAAATCAATAGCGTTCTTTTCTTGATAACAAAGTTACATTATACATGGAAGTATGAAATCAATGGAGCAAAAAATGTGGCCTGTAGAGTGTCTACAACCTTATCTATGAAGTCCCAAAGTGATCATGACCTTTTACCCCAAAATCAATTGTGTTCTTCCTTTCTTGATAACAAAGCTAGGACTGTGGAACATTAACTGGCAAGATTGGAAATATACAGTGTTCCTAACTATCATCTATTACCATTAAAACAGTGATTTTTTAAGACCCATTTTAGGTCCGAATATCAGCCCTTTCCCTTCCAAAAAGTTACCAAATTTTTCCCAATTTGACTTGCACTTTTCCCAATAATAAAAACTGGTGAAAAACGTATTTGTTAAAAAATAAGTTCAATATAAATAAGTTCAATAAAAATAAGTTCAATATAAATAGTTTATGTACGGCATGACAAAGACACATCAATTCTGGATGCATGATTTAGAAAAATAGTCGAAAACTTTAAGAGCTAAAAGAAAAGAAAGTTAAATATGTAAAATAAAAGAAGAATGAAATCAATTTGTGTTTGTTTTCTTATTTGATGTGAAATATTTGGCATATTTACAACAATGACTAGGTTTTCCCAATTTGATAAAAATGTTGACAATTTTTCCCAATTCGAAAGCCACAGGACCCTATTGAAAAATGTTGAAAAATCACTGAAAAATACTTGAAGTCACAGATGAAATGGGGAGGCATGATTCAGCGCAGAAAACCTTGAAAATGTTGGATTGAAATTATAGAGTTTTTAAAATTCAATCTCAATCCAATTTGCAATTAGTACACACATAACCAATACATCAGACTCAAACATGTGATATCATCTTAAATGCACTGATAATCACTAAATACTTGTACACTGTAGTAAAATCTATGACATATATTTGGATATCATATGATTGTATGTCACTTCACAAAAATAAAAAAAAATCTACTTACTAGAATTTTTTCAAGATATCATTATTAAATGATTTTTGTGGATTAACTATTCAAAGATAATTTGCAATGAACACGAATTCCATTTACCACTTAATTTCTGTTGTTTTTGCAGCATACAATTTATCAATACAGGTAGGTATGTACATATTGAAAGGAAATTGGACCATTATTGTTTTTCCTTCACTTGTTTTTCTTCTTCTTTTCTATATGTAGTAATTAGGTGGTATAGGACAACCCTCCATTATGTGACGTATTTCCTTTTGAAAGAAATTAGCCTCAAATGTTTTCTTTCAATTATCTATCTCTTCTATATCTAACTGTCTATACACATAGGTCTATCAGTTACAAAATCAGCTTTTCATCTCTGGGTGACTATTCCCTGTAAATCTTTGATCCCCTATTGTAGCCCCACCCTATCCCTGGGGGCTACAATTTATACAACATAAATTCACACTACCTGGAGATGCTTGCATATCAATATGACAAATCATGGCCCTGTTGTTCTTGAAAAGATGATTTTTAAATTACCCTACCCTATTTTTGCTGACCCCACCCTGTTTTTGCCTTTTTAAGATTATCTCCTTTGAGGGGGGGGGGACCTTCATTTGAACAATTTGAACACCCTTTACCCAAGGATTATTTGTACCATGTTTGATTGAAAGTGGGCCAGTTGTCTTCAGAAGATTTTAAAAGATGCCACAAAATTTTCACTTTGTCTAATTCTTAATAATCTCCATTTCAAAAAGGATGTGGCACTTCATTTCAACAAACTCAAATCCTCTTTATCCAAGTAAGTTTGGTTGAAATTAGTTTAGTTTAAACAATATTTATTTGTAAATAATTCAATAATAATGTTTACAATTACAAGTTGAAATTAATCATGTGGTTATGGAGAAAAAGTTGAAAATGTTAAAAGTTTACAGATGGACAGATAAATGGATGCCAGAGAAAAGATGATCAAAAAGCTCACTTGAGCTAACATCTAAGCTGCACTTTAAAAAAAGACACAGTGATTAATTAGTGTGAAGGAATATTCCATTAATTTCTGCTGCTGCAGGGCTCCCACACCACTTTTTGGTACTGGGGCCATCAAAATTTGGAAAATTAACGACATTTTAGGGAAAATCAACATACTCAAAAGATAGTTTCTTTTGCTTTATATAAATTTAATTTTCGTTTCAAAAGCAACAGGAAATGTGTAGTAACTCTATCTCATAACTTATCATTTCTCTTCATACAATTTTTGAAAAATGGCAATTGGGAAAATTTAACACTTGTTTGGGAAAAAGGGTACCTTAATCATTCTAATTGGGAATGGGCCTTTCAATGCCCCTCCCCCCCCCCCCCCCCCCCCAATTTAGACAATCGAGAGCTCCGAGCTGTGATACATGTACAAGGATTCAGAGACTTCCTATTATTAGTCACTGGATGTATCTAATAACTGGCTACTTCACATCTTTTTTTCTCATTATAGTTAAATATTGCATTTGCTTTATAGAGATTATATTATAAGTGAAACCCTTTCCAACCTACTTTCTTCACTACTTTGCACTTAGTCTACTAGTCGACTGTCAGATACTCTTGTTTAAATTAAAGATGTTGCTGTAATACAGTACTTTAATAATGTATCATTTCTATATGTTAGAAATGACCACTTATCATTCTTTTAGACTGTGCAAATCCTTTCTCAAAAGTACTATAATACCATATTTTTCATTTATTATTTATCTGCAATTCCCAGAGCTAGAAATCTTTCAAGCAGTAGCGAACATTGTGTCTATTGCTAACTTCTGGAACACAATAACATCATGGACTGTTTCATTAGCCTTTGCTGACTATGAAGAAACAACAAAACACTACTATAAACAAATTGTTCCAATTCAGTTCGATTGGAAAATGAGAGTGGATTCCACCTTTCATTCCTCCCATCCCCTTTTTCTCTATCTTCCATTTACTCTAAATTTTTCTATCCATCCTCCATCCCTTTACCCCCCCCCCCCCCCCCACTTTATCCCCTCTCTTTCTAAAAAAAATAATTTTATGTTTAATGTATTATAATTGAGACATTATATGCTGTGTATGCGTGTGTGTATTTCATTATTATTATTAATTTAATACGCCCTGAAACTGATGTTTATTCTTATCTAGCATATTTATGGTATCTTGTGTTTTCATGTTTTATATGTACAATCAGGATAGGTACAGCTATGGATTGTTTACATGTGATAACGCCTTTTATATCATTGCTTTTTAATGTTTTATTTATTTTCTATGTATTATGTGTATAACATTCTGTTGTAAGTTACATATACATTAAACTGTACACCTTTGAGCGTACATAATGTATGAAAAGGGTGTTATATATATATGCTATTATTATTATTATTATGTAATTGATATTAACCCCTCCTCTACCACTATAACCTTCAGTAGCCTGTTTGACTCCATCATTTCTTGAAGAAATGTTAACAAATCCCAAAAATATCCAACATAAAAAAATCATATCCCAAAAGGAACTATAAAGTACATGTAGAAAGGACTTGGTCATCCTCTCCTGCATGGGGAAACTCTTATAAGAATGCAATTACATTTGCCATAGGTCTGAAGATTACATATATTGTGTATGTATGGAAGGCTTTAGGATTTAAAAAGAAAACTTTATGTAACCTCTGTTCATATGTCATATTTTGCTGCAAAATGACAAAATTAAAACACTTTCTTGAATAATTTTTTTTTTTTTCCAAAAAAATATTTGAATAAATTGGTTTTTCAGTTATAATCATAAAACTTCAATTTATAAAAAATGTGGAACTGCCCAAAGTTTCTTATCATAGTGTATGTGGTTTTTTAAATGCAGTACATGCTACGTAAATTTTGACGAGTTTAGAAGAGAAAACAAATTCTATTTTCACGTAAACCTATCTTATCAAACCAAAAACTAATTAAAATGATTGGCTTTACTTTATAAATTAATTAACAATGGAATAACTAACTATAGAAGATTCTGCTCATAAAGTTTTCAATATTTTATAGTCATCTCTGATAATAATATTTTTTATCTATCAGTAATATAATTAAAAGTATGCTAGTTTATATTATTGTATTGATGAATAAAACTGTATCTTCTCATTAATCATGGTGTCACTGATTACATGTACATTGAAGCTTTTCAAAATTAAATCATTTATCAACAAATATTACTGTAGAAGCACAATTGCTTCTGGTCACACGAACAAGTAAAAAATTCATTGTACTAAGCTTAATTGACATGTACATGTATGTTCCTATGTTACGTGAAAATAGGTTTGGTTAAGAATAATATCTGTTATTGTTAAAAACAGTACAAAAAAACCATACCATGTCAACTAAGAGTCTCCTAACACAAGCTTGAGATTGAAACAGGTAGATATGAAAGTTTAAAAGAGAAGTAACAGATTATGTATTAAGATGTGACACAAATTCAATTTGGTGATGAACGTCCCTCTTAATTTCAAGAAATAGAAAAAACCAATATATATTCTAGTAAATTTTCTTGTTTTGACAATCATTCTTCAAGTTTGATCTTAAATTGATAGAATACTTAAATTCATTGTCAACTTGAATTACATTTATCATAGCCTTATGAATATAAGAGCCATGGTTTGTGCAATCTGCAATCTTCACTGCTTTTCAACTTTCCAGTTTAATTTATGTCAGTTCCCCTGGAGAAGATAAGGTCTTATATTTTGGAAATCTTTTATTAATTTGTTGTTCACTTGAAGTTCATCTGTTTCAAAATAAAAATTGTTCAGTCTAACTCTAAGATTATATATGTTTTGGATCTGCTGATGAGAGCATATCTAGCACACCTAATTTTGATTTAATAGGTTGATAAGAAACCAATTCTGATCATGAAAATGTAATATAGTCAGGTGACATGATACTAGTGGCTCAGTCGGTAATTTAATATTTAAAGTAAACTAGAGTAGTAAAGCGCCTTCCTGGAGAGTCAGGGCACCTGGTGTTTTCTCCTGGAGAGTCAGGGCACCTGGTGTTTTCTCCTGGAGAGTCAGGGCACCTGGTGTTTTCTCCTTTTCTGTTATGTTTAATGTTGTGATTGATGTTTCTCTGGATTAGATTCATGAAAATGCCTGTATGTGAGAAAGTCTGTTTTCTCACATTATCACCAGTGTGAGATAGACTTTACCCATGTGAGACAGCCATGTGAGATTTTTCTGTCTCACACTGCTGCGACGTCATTTGATTGTGACGTCATATATTTTCTATGATTTACGTTACACGGTGAAGATTTACGTTACACGGTGAAGCAAAAATATTTTGTATTGTTATCTTTAAATTTTAATGTATATAGCTTTCTTTTGGACAACCTTGGGTTTTTTAGTTTACACTTACAGTGTAAACCATTTTTGGGTATGATCTTTCTGCCTATCTAATTAGTTTTTGCATCGAAGTTCAAATGAGGATTTTGATAATTTAGAATTTTCTCAAAGCTCATAAATTTATGCACTAAACTGTAGGTAAAATGTGAGAAAAATAATCCTTCATTATTTACTCGTGTGGGATAGGGAAATTCCACCTCTGGAACAAGATTCGCTATCTAGGACTCGGCAAAGCCTCGTCCTAGACTGCGAATCTTGTCTCCTCGGTGGAATTTCCCTATCCCACACTCGTACTAATGAAGGATTCTATTAATCTTTGAAAAAAAAATTAAATTAAGGATGGACGTACCATCCATGACACAGTCTATGTGAAAGTTTTTTGGACCACACAGGACATTCGGTCCTGTGTAATCAATAAACGCACCGGACTGAACCAAATTTTGTTAGACAGAAAAACCTAATGTAAAAAAGTGAAACACGTGAAAATGCAAAACCAAGGAAATCTTATTTATTATACTAGTAATACTATACCAGGGATCCCTCCCGCATAATATTTTACACGGTCCGTGCGGTTTAATCACATTCATTTACGTATTTGGATTTGTGTGATATATTTTACTTATAACAAACATTTAAATGACTCCGCGTCAAAATAATAAAGCTCAAAACCGGACAGAGACATTGGACATTCCGGTCCAGTGTATAAAATGATGCATCAGACCTGAGGCACTGCACATCGGTCAGGTCCGATGTCTTTCGCATAGACTGATGACAATTTAGCTACGCAACCAGATACACATAGTTTTGTGATAGAGCACCTGATGAAGACCACAAATTGTCCACAATTAAATTCGAGGGGTCGAATGTTTAAATCCTGATCTGGTTGGTTGCATTTCTTTCTTTCCCATTACAGAAGGAAAACATACAGACACAAATACATTACATTTAGCATAACCTAGTTATTTTCAATTTAGAATTAATAATTTGTATTTGTGAATTAGTTATTTGTGATTATAAAGCATTAATTTTTATTACAAATCATTTAAAATTTACAAATTATTTACTCACATGTAGTATTTGAAATTGAAAACCAAATTTTCTTTTAACCCAATTATGATTACATGACAAAAATATTTAAAACTGGTGTTTTGATTCAAAATAATGGCTAATTCCGTGCATTGTTGAATAAGTGTGACACACAATCAACATGATGAAGATTGTCTCTATAAAATTGACAACACAGTAAAGAAATTTCATATCAATGTTGCTGTGTAAGAGGGAAGGAGGCTGAAA
Source organism: Ostrea edulis (assembly GCF_947568905.1). Lineage (NCBI taxonomy): Eukaryota > Metazoa > Mollusca > Bivalvia > Ostreida > Ostreidae > Ostrea > Ostrea edulis. The sequence continues at coordinate 101,041,637 of NC_079165.1, read as the reverse complement.
TCCAATACACATCGTGTTTTGATTTATATATTAGCAGAAGTATCAGACATTTTAGCACTTTTTCAGAAGTATCAGACATTTTAGCACTTTTTCTTTTCACGTGAAACACGAAGAGGTGTACTCCACGGGTGTTTTCCTCAGTTGTACAGGGTATACTCTTGTTAAAGAGGGATAATCATATTTTTGTGAGATCTGGCGATAGGGGAAGTGTTCCCAACTTGTCGAGCTGTATTTGCACAATGGTAGCATACACACATATCATTGTGTGTATGTTATTATATCATTTCATATCCATCCATCATAATCTCTCATGATTTTCTTATATATCATATGTAAAATGTCATGTGTACCACCACCCCCAACTGACCCTTGATCGGCAACAAATGTATCTTATCTTACACACAGTGCCTAAGCCAAAAAATTGATTTCATGACCGGGTAAATAAACTCACTACCATCACAGGATCCGTCCCGTTCACATTATTACAAATAATAGGATCTGGTAGTTTACAGTATCGGCTTTGAATCCCCAGGGGCTTCTATTAAACTCACTAGTGATGAAATGGCAGTATGCACATTGCAATATATTCTTACCATTCTGAGATTTATGAATGTCCTTTATTCCTCATCAAATCTCTGAAGTTGGTCTGCATTTCCTATGTACCCTGCCCATTATTGTTTGCGGAAGTGGCGATTGTCGGACGATAGAGGGCGCAAGCGAATGTAAATATTAAAGCCAATACGTACGAGATCCGGAAATCAACCTTCCAAAGTCCATCCACTCGATTTGTGGTAAGAATTTCCGTTTGAATCATATTGATGTGTTGTCAGTAAATACGCTTTTTGTAAAGAGATTTTCTTTTCCAAATTTTACCTAACTGTCGCAAAAATCTAACCTGCACTACCTTTACTTGGAGTAATCGTTACGTACACTTTAAAAGTGTTTTCATGTAGACCTATACCATGATATTTAAAATACAGTTGTGGATTTCAAAGTTGATATGTGAGTGGTTACAAGGACCAAGAAAAAATATTACATGCAGGGTATCGTGTTTTATTCATGCATTTTTATTTATTAAAAAAAATTGGGAGGGGGGGGTGATTGTTTATTTTTGGTTTATTGTAAATTTCAGGTAGACTAATGAATGATTAGCATATATATATATATATATATATATATATATATATATATATATATGAATATATATATATATATATATATATATATATATATAGAAAAGTAAACACCTCAATTCAAGCAGGTCTATACACCTTTAACGATGTTGTTATCTTTTCTCAAACATTTCCAGCCTGCGTTACCTTTACTTTCATATCTTTCTGAGTGTGTTAAATAAGAAATAAAATCAATATCAGAATGCACAGCTTGATTTATTAACATTGACAAAGGTGTCATTGAACTTCAACAATTTAGTATGATGATTATAGTAACTCAATAATATAAACATGAAACTGAGCACTTGATAGAGGGTGTGAGGGGTTAGTTGTGGGTTGTTCTTGTAGCTACTTCTTGACTGAACATGACCGGTATATAGATATGCAACTGCATGCACGGTTGCCCTATCTTCTTTTTTTTAATCCGACTCTTATCGTTATGTAATTATACGAAGACAGCAATACATATAATACAAAGCTCTTCATCAAAATTTACCCGGTATAATTATATACAGCGTATAAAAAGAAGGGGGGAAAAGGGGGGAAAAGGGGGGGGGGGGCAGCAAAGAATACGTATACACAAGTAAGCAGCAGGACGTGTATAAATCTATGTTTCAATTAAAAATTACCGATATGATTATTTTAAAGAACTCAATATTTTGTAATTAGGGAACTTCTGCTGTATCCAGTAGCACATTTTGTTTTCAAGCTGGGTATGGCGAGTCTACAGAACATAGAAAGCATTGCTGCTGTGAAGAATATCATTGACAAGGGCAAACTGTCAATCATAATTACTTAAAAAGTCATATTTTATCATCGAAGGAGTTTGTTTTTAAAAACAAATAAACAAAAAGCATATGTTTTCGAATCTGTAAAATCTATTTCAAATATTCTGTTGTACATGTGATAAAAGGCATTTTGATGAAATTTTAACAGGCTATAAACTTGGATACATTCTATGAGTGTCAGTGGCGTAGCTTCCATTGAGGCAACCGAGGCAGCTGCCTCGGTAAAAAAAAACACCAAAAAAAACAACACCTTTTACGTTGTTAAAATGTCGATAGCTTCTGTGGGGCGCAGCCAGACCCCCTGCCTCAGTAATATTCGAACCCAAGCTACGCTTATGACCACAGAGAAAGGTGCGGTTCTGGGATATGGACCTGTGGTTTTGATGCGGCGCTGGGATATCAGGCCTCCCGGTTGCGAAGCGAACGTCCTAACTACTGCGCTACTGTGACCAGTATCATTGTATGAAAAGCATGTTTGTTCAAACATATAGAACAGCAATCCAAAGTTTATACGGTGTTTTAGTCAACGTGAGAGCGAAAGTGCAAAATTACGGGGCGAAACGTAAAGTAAAGTAAATTTTATTCAAAGTCGGCACTATATACATTCAACAAATCAAACACAAGTTCTGTAGAGCTTTTTAACCGACTATTAATTTCAGGTATCACGCCCTGGCTTTATAACTTCCCACTCTCGTCATGCAACTTCGCACTCCTTCGATCCGGGTAAGAAAAGGCCTTACCCCTTGCTTGTCGTAAGGGGCGACTAAATGGGGCGCGGTCCTTCGGATGAGACCGCAAAAAACCGAGGTCCCGTGTCAAAGCAGGTGTGACACGATAAAGATCCCTCCCTGTTCAAAGGCCTTTAGTGCCGAGCATAGACCTAAATCACCGGTAATGGTGACGTCTCCATCTGAGTGAAATAATTATTCTCGTTAATTAATCTCGTCTCTTCGCAATCAGAAGTTAGCAGTGTGCACACGAAACCACAGCCATAGTACGGAAGCCTAGTGAGGTCAAATTAGAATAGATTGATTAAATATTGTACTTCTACTTTTACCAGTAAGTGGTCTCCGTCATCTGGTTGACTGTTCTGCCACGTTGGGGTGTGCACACATTTAAAAAAAAAAAGTGATTTTAAAATTTCAACTATTTACAATTAAAAACATTGGCCTAATGGTTTTGTAACCGAGCCTTGAAGTGTCGAGATTCGGCGCCAGCACAGTTGAGGTGAGCAAGATACTCCACTCTTTGATGGTACGAGGGTCACGTAAAACGACTCTTTTCTGACCGTGGTTCTGCATGATGGGATCTGCTTGGCTTGGATGTTACTGTTTCTATTAAGTGGTAGCAGTTTGGTGGCTACATCCACGTTCACTCTGTTATTACTGAGCTTGTACATCATGCTGAGTGTTCTTCGTTCTTCTAATGACGTCCACTCTAGTTGATGTAACATGTCTGATACAGATGAAGTGTTGCGGTATCTGTTAAGAACAAATCTCGCTGCCCTGCGTTGAACCATATCCAGTTTCTTCAGTTTCCATCATGTTGGGTTGATAAGTGAGGGAAAGTTCAGTAGAATACATGTATACATAAATAAAAGTATAAACAGTAGTTATGAAAAAATATAGCCTATACTATACGGCTTGAAAATCGTACCATAATTTTAACCAATGGAATCCTTTGTCACAAACCAATTAAACTAAACAAACCCTCGGCTCGGATACAATTATACAATACAAATGGAAAATATACAATACAAATAAAAAATTATACAATACAAATGGAAAATATACAATACAAATAAAAAATTATACAATACAAATGGAAAAGATCAAATATTGCGAAAATTTGCACTGTAGTCGAACTACATGACAAGGCGAAAATAACGAACAGTGATCAATCTCATACATGTAACTCCTATAAGGAATGCAAAATTAAGAGTTGGGCAAACATGAACTCCTAGAAGGTGCAGGCATTCCCTTTTGACCGGTCACACACGTCATGAGCCCTATATCCTGATCAGGTATGTACGGAGTAATCCGTAGTATGTATACGGAGTAATCCGTAGTCACAACCGGCGTGTACAGAACGGTCTAACAGTCGGTATGAAACATGTCAGACAGCATAATTGATCAAATGGCAGGTGGTGCTGGTAAAGGAGATCGTTGTAACGACCATATAATTTGTGAAATTATATTTTAAAAACTTTTCAGAGAAACGATCGAACAACCTCATGCTTTGTGCTCCAAGGTAAATATGTCAACAGAAAAACTACTGGTGAACGAGGAGTCGCCACGAACCTACCAGTCCATTTACCCAGCGGAAGTGACGGTCACCACTGTACAGGATGAAATTCACACCACAGTGGTCCACCAGTCTGTCATAGACCCTGACAAAGAAACACACGTTTATAAGCGGCGGTGGTACGTTTTGCTTGTGTACTGCCTAGTGGCGTTTACACAGGGCGGATATTGGAACACATGGGGCCCTATCGCGGCTACATCAGAGGATGCGTTCGGTTGGTCTGACGCGGACATCGCACTGCTGTCAAATTGGGGTCCTATATCATATATCTTAGCAGCTTTTGCCATGTCATGGGTTGTTGATGTTAAAGGTTTGTACATTTTTCACTTTTAGAGAGTTTTTGTCCTGAACAGTAATTTGGAATCAGAAACTACTGTATTCTACTGAATTAATCTCACCTATAACAACATGCTGTACACACGGCAGTAAGATGAAGATTTTTTTGCATTGGAGGGTAATGCATTATTTGTAGGGCTTAGATGGGCATGCGTGGGTACAGCAGTCATGATAGCTGTTGGTGCTGGGGCGAGATGTATAACAGACCAACCTCCGTATATCAAATGGTAAGGAGTCCATTCCATGTGCAAGAATGGAGACTAATTGCAAAACATATTTAAAGTAAACTAGAGTAGGAAAGTATTTAGTTCATTTCAGATATTTAAAAATCTTTTGGCAGATACATGTAGCGATTGTTGCATTTTAATAGTCGAAATAGGATTTAATTTCATCTCCTGGAAAACTTTTATTTCCAATATTATATATACATGTAATGTTATATACATAAAGTAATGTTTATAATATTATCAAAATGAGTTGAATACCCTCAGAAATATAACTATAAAATGTATTGTCAGCGGAAGTTAAAGCGACTGATTTGCACTATTTTCCCCCAAAAAATGTTTTTTGGTTTTTTTTAAACTTTATACTGTCCAATATAATGTGTTTAAAAGGATTCATAAAAAAATAAGGCTATACATTATGACAGAAGTTCATTATAGAGAATTTATCATTTGTTTTGTAAACAAACATTGGGGTTATGTTATTGTTTACAAGGTTTGAAAAAGATATATGGTTCTCGATCTAAGCTAAGTGTATGGTATATATCACATTTCAAGTATTCTTTAGGTAGAATGTGCCATTTAAAAGTTAAATTTGTGTCTGTGCAAAACTAGATGCTTTAACATAACACAGATTTAAGGCTAATAGAATATTAATATTGCTATTCCTGCAAGCATTAATTAGGAAGTCCAACTTTTGGTTGTCAACTTTAAATGAATTATATTTTTAATGTTCAACATCAAAAATGAAAAAAAAAATGTTTATTTAAAAAAAAAACACAACCAGTGAACCAGTCACTTTAATGCTCTTTTACGATATGATATGTTAAATGATATTTCTTCTTCTTTCAAATCAGCACCCAATATGTCTAAATGACAGACCTATATATTTATAACATACTGTAGGTCGGTACTTTAGTCAGATTGAACTTTACCAAAACGCGAAGTTCACATCAATAAACCAACAAAAACTGGGCGTCACTATATAACTGAAAAATTGTTGAATGTTGCGAAAAACATCAAAACAACCAACCAACCAACCAACCATACACCGGTACTGTGAACTCCTGCCACGCGGAACACTTAAAACAAGGTTCCTTCTAGGAATATGTTCAACACATGTACATTCTCTTCAAACTATTTTTTTAGGACAGTGAATTTTGGTCAGTTTCTAAATGGTTTAGCTGGTCCCGTTGCTATGGCAGTACCTCCTGTGTTATCTGTTATCTGGTTCCCTGTCCACCAACGCATAACCGCCACATCTGCAGCGGCTTTTCCGAATGGCATCGGTGTTGCTTTTTCCTTTTTAATAGGTAGGATCGCCTCTCTTCCAGGACAGTTAACATTGGTCAGTTTCTGAATGGTCTTGCAGGCCCTGTGGCCATGGGCGTTCCCCCTGTTTTGTCAGCAGTGTGGTTTCCTGTCAAAGAACGCACAACTGCCACGGCAATTTCCACTATACTTAATAGTATAGGTGTTGGGGTCTCGTTTGCCCTTGGTATGTCATCTTTCAATAAGACCTTTGCCTTTAAACACTACAGACCATCACTGCTTATCCAGATACCAGCGACACTCTTGCTTGCACTTTACCAATCTACCAGGCATTTACACACCATGCAATAACAAAATTTTCAGACACGTTATTTACACATCAGTTAATCTGTAGGACTATGAACATAGGACAAATGATTAACGGTTTAGCGGGACCAGTGGGTGCCATTCCTCCAGTATTGTCGTGTATCTGGTTTCCAACAAGCCAACGAGTGACCGCCACTGGCATCACGACTTCCGCGGCCTTTGTCGGTATAGCAGTTGCCATGGTTATAGGTACATCCACCTTCATGTATACATATTATTTCCCTCTTATTACTTCTTGCACCCAAGCCTGTCCATTATTCATGATGCACTTTGTTAAAGTCTATAATGGAGCCGATTGGCCCATACATGGCTGTTAGCAGTAATACACAATGCTACGTACAATATGATAAAAACAAACTTGTAAAGAAGGGAAGATTGTATTGATTGATTGTATATTGTTTAATGACCCGTTCGAGAATTTTTCACTCGTATGGAGACGTCACCATTGTCGATGAAGGGTTGCAAAATTTAGGCCTATGCTCGGCGCTTACGGTCTTTGAGCCGGGAGGGATCTTTATCGTGCCACACCTGCTGTGACACGGGGCCTCGGATTTTTGCGGTCTCATCTGAAGGACCACCCTATTTAGTAGCCTCTTACAACAAGCAAGGGGTCCTGGGGGATCTATTCTAACCCAAAGGGGAGAGGAAGAACCCCTATTGAATTTGGAACAAAGGGGTCGATTTAAGAGGCAACTGTTTACTCCTTCTAGGCACCTGATTCCACCTCTGGTGTGTCCAGTGGCCTATGTTTGCCCAACTCTCTATTTTGTATTGCGTATAGGATTTATGAGATTAATCACTGTTCGTTATATTCACCTTTCACACAATAATGCAGCATCCTTTAATTTCATCGTGGTAGGCGTTCTTGTACATGAACTCCTGTTCATAAGAAACTCGCAATAGGCTTAAATCCTATTATTGATATTTAATACCTAATCCTAATTTTGCTTATTGTCACTAACATGTACAAGTACGTCGGGATGGGATTTAGAAGCTTGTTCCTGAAGGGAGGACTGAGGCCCCAATCACCCTAATTCCAAATCTGAACTTGTTCCTGAAGGGAGGGCCGGGGCCCCAATCACCGTAATTCCAAATCTGAATTACATGTATCACTGAGCATTCATTAGATCTTTTCAAATATTATATTGAGACGCATTGCTCTAAGCAATATTGACGTTTTATACTGCCATTTACAGGACCATATATGGTGCCAGATAGAACTACGAATGCAAACTCCACCACAAGGTATAGAAACATATTATCTATTACCGTCTACTGAATGGTTATTCCCTGCAAATAAATCTCGATGTTAAATTCCTGTTCACGATTCATTTCAGCAATATATCTGAAACGAATACAACCGGTAAGTCAAACGATTTTTGAAACTAATTTTCCACAAGTTTTTACATAAACATAATAAAGCAATGTACAAGGAATGTCTCGAAGCATCGCTTTTGCACCACGGTATATTTGTTTTGTTTCTTTGTTCTTTTACGTCTCTTTGAGAATTGTTCACTTAAAGATTTATACAGCTGGCGCCATCTTCAGATGAAGTCCCACAAATTTTGACTTATGCATGGCGCTCAGGGTTGGTTTTTTATCGTGCCAACGCCTGCCGCGACACATAACTTCGGTTGTTGTTTAAGATCTCATCCTAAAGACTCGCGACTCTTTCTTCTTATGCCGAGCGTTTGTCGAAGGATCAGTCACTACCTATCTTAACGTCTTTTGCTTGACGCAGCCAAGGCAGGAGGAGGGATCAAACTCATGACCTCCCTGGTTACGCAGCGAACGCTCAAACCACTGAACCACTGAGACCGGTTAGTGTAATACTGGAGATATTGAAACTGGTTCGATTTTTTTTTTCCAGATGATGATAGAATTTCCCAAGAAAGACACGATGTTATGCTTTATATGTATGTCGGTAAGTCAAAACTAGTATTTAAAGATACCTCCAATATTGAATTATTACACATAGTGCTGAACAATTCAAATATAGCGCTCAACAATTTATTTGGAGGAGACGCCAATCATATCTGATTTATAGTTATGTGTAATACAGTTCCGGTTTGAAGTTCTTCAGTGTAAACAACTACTGTACCGTAGCATGTTTTCATATATACAAAAAATACAAACACAAGTGTGCAAGTTCTTCCTTTGTATGTTCACATTGTTGTAAATAAATAGTAATTATACATGTTTCCAAAATCATGTAGAGATACATTCATTAATAATCTCAACGTAGAGAGAGCATCAACTACAGCGCAAATTAACATGAACTCCGATAAACGTAAGCCTCCAGCTGTTTAAAGATTTAATTCCACGAACCTGATGAAAGTATTTTTTTTTTTTAGAACGTACTGAATTACAATAACCCCAACTGAATCAAATTAATTGCATTTAGATATCTCTAATAATGTAGAGATATCTTCTAATAATTGGAGAACGCCTCTCTTCACTGGGCGAATGTGAATCACACCGTGCATGTATTCGATCTCAGTTGTGTACTTTTGCCTATTAGAAGCTGCCTGGGCCGTCTTTGTATTGGTGCTGGTGTTGGTGTACTTCCCAGCAAAGCCCCCCAAACCTCCAACATTGTCTGCCTCCGTGGAAAGAATGGACTTCATGACTGGTGCCAAATGTCTAGTCAGGTGATTGAAAAAGAAATTGATTGGGAAAAAAACCGACTTATTTTATCATTTTACATAATTATATTGATATGCTTTGATTTATCAACAGAAATTCAAAGTTCTGGGTGATATGTGCCACGTATGGTATATCTCTAGGAGTCTTCAACTGCTGGCAAAGTGTTCTAGACGTTATTTTAAAGCCTCACAATATACACGAGGTGCGTGTTTCACGATAGATGTACCGTACCCATTGTTCATAAACGATTGGTTATAGCAAAACGCTTGGCTATACGTTTTTGAACTAAGCATATTGTAAATAATGGGACACTGTCTTGACTCAAAATATTCTTGAAATACATTCTTCATTTTTCACAGGACGAGGCAGGGTGGTTGGGGTTTTATTCCATTCTCGCAGGGTGTGTTGGATCAGTAGTTTTGGCAAGGTAAACTTGCAAGGATTTTTCTAAATGCACATCAATTTATTTTGCATTTGATTATTAAGAGTGAGACCAAACACTGTCTGTTCGATTGATACATATTTGCCTTTTCCTCCAGATTTGCAGATGTTTTTTCGCGCCACATGAAGATGTTCCTGCTGTTTCTTTACATCAGTGGTACTGCCTGTTTCATCTGGTTTACACTTCTCATCAATGGAACCATTCCAAACTCCACATGTAAATCGATATTACGATATTATGACTCTAAACCTCTCAAGTCACACAGTTAAGCCTAGTTCGCATATATCACGACTCGGGAATAGGTTTGGACACAACCGTACGGTGGCTGTGCGGAGATTGTTCGAATACCGCGTGCATTTATACAACATTCTTCGTGCGATCTACACTGGTAACTTCGGTTCGCACACGAGTACTTACCTAGTTAGTAGGATAAAATCGGCCCCTGTAACTCTCGATTCTTGTAAGTTCCTAATACACGTGGTTCGGGCACCAGTAGTCTATCAAATGCAGGGGTTCTCGACTTTTGATTGCGTTGTCTTTTCAAGTAACCGCTCTTTGAGAAATACCGCGTCTGCATGATGCTCAACACAACAATGGAAGCAAATGTATCATAATTTGTATTTTCAAGAGATTCCAATGTTGCACAAAGCAACATATCTCGTCTTTCGAGCAGATGTCAACAGCATGGTTCAAAACATGATCGTATAGAACAGGTAGACCACGCGCGACATTAGCAGCACAGGATCGCTTCATCCGATTGCGTCATCTTCGTCAACAAATGACAACAACGTCATCTGCCATTCCTGGACTCCAGACAGAATATCATATCAAACTGTTGCAATCGACTACAGGATGCCGGGATTAGAGCCCGTAGACCTATTAGTGGCATTGTTCTGACTCTGCAGCATCATAGGAACCGACTTCAATGGTCTCAGACTCATAGAGTATGGTCGCGGCACCGCTTGCGATCAGTTTGGTTCAGCGATGAATCTTGATTTTCATTGCAGAGGCTGATGGAAGACTCTGAGACAACGTCAGACAACATACAACTCGTCTAACGTGTGATATTCTGCAAAGACAATATCCAGGTTCTTCCTTGGCCTCCTGTGGGATTCGGGTTAGAATAGGTCCTCTGTCCCCCTTGCTTGTCGTAAGAGGCTACTAAATAGGGCGATCCTTCGGATGTGACCACTAAAACCGAGGCCTCGTATCACAGTAGGTGTGATCCCTCCCTGCTCAAAGGTCGTAAGCGCTAAGCATAGGCCTATGTTTTTCAGCCCTTCACCGGCAATGGTGACGTCTCCATATGAGTGAAAAATTCTCGAGCGAGACATTAAAGGGACATGAACACGATTGGAGCTAAAAAAAAAAATCACAAATTTTATTTTTCATTTTTATTGTTTACAATGCTTAACTAAAGTATTTCTAATAGTCAACCAAAGTTTGAATATCAAATGTTGAGTTACAAGCGAGATGCAGCACCCGCAATTCTTTGTTATGTAAACAAGGCACGTAAGTAAGTAAGTAAGTAATTTTTATTTAAAGTCGGAACTATATACAGGTAAACAATAAATGTGCCGTGATTTTGTTTACATATAGATGAAAATAACATGTTAAAACAAAATGAGATGTTTCAAACACTAGCAACTATTTAAATGTGTTCAGAATTAACTTGTAAATTGAAAAAAAAAAATATGCCTTAGATAAACTTTTACTACTACATTTAATCTACGTAAACAAAAACATGGCACGAGCCTTGTTTACATAACAAATAATTGTGAGCTTTGTATCTCTTGTGTACCTTGGCAACTGATATTGGAATTTTTGCCAACCATTAGAAATACCTGAGTTGAGCTTTCTAAACATTAAAAATGAAAAAATAAAATTTGAAAATGTTCGGTCCCTATAAACAACAGGCCCATACAACCAACCAACCATCTTTATTGGCCATTCAAAATTACCAGATTTGAACTCTATCGAACATGCATGGGACGTATTGGATACACGTTTCTCTCTTTTGTTTTATCGGTATACGTCATCATGATGGCGGTACCGTTAAGACTAGCCCAGCAAACATGTGTATGAGGGACTTCTGGGGTTGTGCGAATGTACAGCTTCATCCCGAACCCTTTCGCGCGCTTTAGTCATTATATAGCTCGCTTCGTATTGACTCGCTGTGCTTGAACACTATAACTTTCAACTTCAAATCGTAGATGACACGGATTCCGTGAATCTGTAAGAAAATATCGCAGTCACCTTCTGCCATCGCACGGAGAACTGAAGATACTACTATTTCAGAATCCACATGAGCGGACAATTTGCAAACGTATTTTGATGGAAATGCGAGTCTCTTAGTGATTTTTCTATGAACAGAATTTAATTTATTGAAGTGGGAAGTTAAAACTTTGGCGATGGAGCATAATTTTTTTTTTTTTTTTTTTTTTTTTTTTTTTTTTTTTTTTTTTACAAAACTGTATTTTACAAGTATTCAGGTATAGCAGATATGATTTGGTTCTTTCAGATTCTCTGTACGCGGCCATTATCTTGGCCACGCTTCTGCTGAACGCCAGTGTTCCTCTGTACTTCGAGATGGCGTGTGAGGTGACCTACCCGGTGTCTGAGGGGATCACCAACTTCGTCCTAACTCTTGTCAACAATGTAGGAGGACTAGTGTTTCTTCTTGTCAACATGATACCTCATCTAGGTAAGTATCCAAATGGGCACAATCATCAGTCAAAGAAATTTTATTTATATGTACATTTGTATGTTTCTGAGGAAGGTATTGTAGCTGCATAGAAAAATCTCTATCGTGCAAGTGTTGGACAATAGATTATATAAAGGCAGTATACAGATAGAGATACAGTGAAACCTGCCTAATCCGAGAGATGCACTGAGAGACAATATTTTGTCAGCTTACACAATAAAAACAGGAAATTGAGATTTTTAAAAAATAAAGGTTGGATTGTCCGGATTACACGGGTGTCAGATGAAGCAATTTTCACTGTATTAGCGTAATATAGCACTTTAATAGGACTTTTGAACTGTACAATATTTAGTATGTAGAGGAACTGCACGACAATAAGTCTGATCTGTTGTTACAGGGACAGCCTGGGAAAACTGGGCGTGTCTGGGGGCCATTGCTTCTTGTATCCCTGTCTTGTTTCTCATCAAGGAAAATTACAACCGACTAGAGGTGGATGAAATCAAACACAAGTGAAGAGAGCATTGGTCAGGGGACAGATACTGCAATACACTGAGATTATTTATAGCATTTTGTGTGAAAAAAAGATTTAAAGATTAATTCATTTTGAAATGTACATTTCAAAGTCATTTATTGCTTCGTACATCAAACTCAATATCATAAAAAAAAAAAATCGATTGCCATAAAGACTTCGTGTTTTTGTCAAGGTACAGAATGCTTTGCATCAAGTTTTGCTTCATGCAAAGATTATCAATGACAACTTTTTTTTTTTCATTTACAGTCTGACTTTTAAAAATATAAGTGTGCTGTTTATACGCCACCATCTAACTCTTCTTATACAAACCATCTTAATTATGACATATTAGAATTAATGTGAAAATCTTTACTTTAAAGGGTTTAGATAGTATTGAATACTTATTTTTCATGATATCCAATGTTGATGATCTAAAATCTGAATTACCAGAATTTACTCTTTGTAAAAACACTTAAGCTTTTTAGTCAGATACTTAATACAGAGCGACACATATTGCAGATATTATTTCAAATCTACCTTTCATCAACAAGGCTATTTGGCCAGATAGTATAAACCGTAGAATGCTAAAGGCTGCTATATGCATGTCATAGCCAAACCTTAGTGTGATTTATTTAACAGATCATTAAGAGATTGTAATTTTTCGTTGCAATTTGTCCCCTAACTGTTATTTTTGATAAATATTAATGATTATTATTAAAATTATTCTTTTTGTAGGTTATACGCCAATGATAATTCATTACAACATTCTCCTGATAATCTAGAAACGACCGAACGTTATTTAGATATTGATCTTATTCAATTACAAACATGGGCTGAAAATGGCTTTTGAGAAAGAAAAATGTAGACTATCCCAATCTTGACTTTCTACAGTGTCGATTAGAATTTGTAAATCAACATTCAACACAAACATTTAGGCATTATTTTCTCTCAAGATCTAAGTTGGTCACATTATATTAACTCATTACTTGTCAATGCCAACAAAATACTACTGTAACGTGTTTTGTACTGGGTTCTCAGGGATAATATAATAATTTTCCTCTAACTCTACCTGAGTTAATAATGATTGGTATAATGATTTTTCTCTAATTGAGTAATACTTCAATCACTTATATAATCAATGGAAATAATGTACGAGGTGGGCTTTCTTATTTCACCGTGTGTCTGTACCTGGTTCCTGTTGAGAGTGAAGCACTTGTGTCTCAATCTTCTTCAGATTTACTACACAAAGCACTCCACCTCAATTCCCTGGGTTTCTTGCCACTGGTTTCTGTTTTACCCTACCTCTGATTTCTTCTTTCTATTTTCTTCTTTCTTTCCGAGCTTCTCCGCTGCTGTTCACTTCCAACTCTTTTAGATTTTGCAGTGCAGCAATTTATATATCCTTGGAGTAGTCCACTCCAAGGGAAGTCAGGTCGTTCCATTATTCCCACATGAATCAAGTTCATTAGAACGTTTCTCTTTATAGGATATTATCATTACACTACGAATTATGAAAAAAATATGAATTTAAACTTAATCGTAAAACATTAGATCGCTGATGTACATTTGTTCTATAAGACCACTAATAAACTCTGCCTCAGAAGTATGGGGAGCATGTATCCATTAAATTAGAAACATTTCAACTAAGTGCAGCAAGAATAGCTGCAAGATTGACTTTATTAACATCGAGAGAACCTCTTTATTTGGAAACATTTTGGGAACTACTTCTCATTAGGTGAAAAACAACGCGATTAAAAACAATGTATATACTGGACCAGAATCTGACTCCAAACCATTTAAAAGACATTTTTCCTGGTAAAACTACAGCACAAGAAATACTAAATTACAAAGTAGCTAAATGTAAACTTCAAATCTATATTTAAAAAATCTTTTGTACCAACTGTTATAAATGAGTGGAATTCCCTACCTGTTGCAGCAAACGAAGTGAACCTTTGGCGATCTTTATGAATAAAATTTTAAAAAACGAAAGAAATCTTATATTCGCCTCCTCTTTACTTCGCTATGTGGCAACTGCCATTTAAGCATTCTTCTAACAAGGCTTAGGCACACTTGTATATCAAACAACCGTCATTTAAACATTCTTCGAACAAGGCTTAGGCACAATTGTATATCAAAGAAAGATTATTCCGTTGTAACATCATTAATATTCCTTTATGTACTTGTAGAAAAGTTGAAGATAAATATTACCTTTTTACATGACCTAAGTATAAAGAAAAGAACAATTCTTTTCAATGGCACATTTAGAATTAGCAACCTGCACATAGTCAACGCTCATATTCTTCTTTGGGGCGACAATTCTCTTAGTAATACTGGAACCGAATATTTGTTTAGTTTTCAGGTTAATTAGTGTGTGTTGTATATGTTGTCACTTTGTTTATCTGTAAGCGGTGAACTTCCGATAGGTTATATTATGTATTCGTTTACAATGACTGTTTTACCATGCATATCAAAATACATTATTAAATTGCATGTAAATTGTTATATTTACATGAATTTTATATGGGAGAAAGCGTTCCAAGTTAAAAGAACTTGTGCTCAATCCCTTGGTAAATTCATGATCAGTTACAATAAAATATGTTCAAACCAAGAGATTTACTCACAGGCACTTGTTTCTGTAAATGACTTATGACCTCTGTATACTAATAACAATCATATTCCCTGAAAGCTCAAAATGCCGACATTCTCATGGGGTGCCATTCTGTGTCATTTGAAGCTAGGTACCTTGTGTTGTTATTAGTATACAGAGGTCATAAGTCATTTACAGAAACAAGTACCTGTGGATTTACTGGCTTATGTGGTGATTTTAATGCTCGCATTGCTACAGAAGATGACTCCATAACTGATTCCCCCAAATACCTTCCATCGTGTAAATCGTATAGATCTGACAATGAAGAGACTTCGTCGTGATACTGTCGTAGGAGTTATTGTATAGAAAATCAAGGACGTATTATGAAGGATCGATGAATTGGTGACATCTTTGGTAGCTATGCTTGGTTTAACACATTAGGTCAAAGTACAGTGGATTATCTTCTCTCTTCTGAAAATGGAATTGAATTTTGTTTTCTATATTTTAAGGTTACTGATTTTATTGCAATGTTATCTGACTGCCATTGCAAATCCTTGCTTCATATCAAAATACATTCAATCATAACTCTGTAGGACTATTACAAAAACACTAATTAATTAATTTTGGGGCAGTACCTCTGCCACGAAATTTCAAGACGTCTTCAGCATACCTGATATTGTTTATAAAATAAACAAACAAGTTTAAAACAGACCCTGATGAAAATAATGAAAACATGCTAGGACAATTCTTAAAAGGTTTGGTTGAAAAACACTGCAACTCAAAAATCGGTAGACTATCTGCCTGTTTTATTGACATATATTCTCTAGTGTTATACATTGTGAACTAAAATTCATTTTTTTTTACACCTGAATATAGGTTCAAAGTTTTATGAGATGATGTAGAATATGTATTTAAAAAAATGAAGCACGTGTTAAAATTGATAGTTCTCTTACTCCTTCATTCCGTGTTAAATGTGGTATATGTCAAGGTGAAAATCTCAGTCCTTATCTCTTCAAAGTCTCTATCAATCATTTACCAACATGCATAGGAAAAGCTATTGAAACGGTCAAATTACAGTATCAAAAACTAGACCAAGTTATGAGATTGATCACTGTTTGTTATCTTCACCTTTCATGCATATCATAATGTAATATTCTCTACATCCCAGAGGACTCCAAAAGAAATTCAACTTGCTAGAAAATCACAGTGGAGATTGAGGATTAAAAGTTAACTTACCTAAAACAAAACTAATTACATTTACTAGGACTGACAGATACTTTAAAACATTTACATTTTTCTATAAAGATTCTGATATTGAATATGAATCGAATTAGAAGTACTTGGATATTATGTTCAATTTATCTGGAACATTTTCTATGGCCAAACAAGAGATGTACAAAAAATCTCTGAAGGCATATTTCAAATTAAGAAAAGAATTTTTTTTTTTCATTCTGAACCCAGTGTTTTGTTCATACTATTAAACCAATCTTATTATACGGTTCTAAAATGTGGGGAAAGTTAGAAAACTTTTACATTAATAAAAATTGCGCAAATATATAATTGGAATAAACGAAAAAATATCATTTCACAATATCTCTCTTTCGAAATTAGGTAGATACCCTCTGCATTATGATAATGTCAAAAGCATGATCAAATACTGTTATAGAATAGGAAATCTGGATGATTTCCCACTTTTGACAAATGTCTTCATACGTAGTGAACAGTTACATCATATTCGTAACGCATCTTGGTACTCCTCAAACTTGTGAAACCTTTTATGTCACTGGGCAAGAGTAATTTTAATTAAAGTTATTTCGCGTTTCTTTTGTGCTAATACGCTTTTGTTTCGCGTTATTACGCCTTTCATTCGCATTATATTACGCCTTTCATTTGCGTTACAACGCCTTTGATTCGCATTATTTCGCCTTTAAAAATATTTTTTGTTTTTTTTATGAGATCCTATTCGGCTTTCGAAACTTTTCACTTCATGAAATACTGATAAACCGAATCTGTATATATACAAGGTGGTCTGTTTTAAGTGTTAGATTAAAGTCCAGTCTAATTAACATTAGATCCTATGATCCGCTCATCTACTACCGCTATACATAGATGTAGCGATAGTAGATGGGCGGATCATAGGATCTAGTTTTAATTAAATTGGATTAAAGTCATACTTTAATGAGTTACAAAGGTCAAGTCAATATACTAGTACATACATGTATTTTTAAAAGTAGTTGATTAGCGTTTACAGGGACGGTGTGCAAGAAATTGCGGTTTGAATCGTCTTGAGGCTATGAAACAAAACACGAATGAAGCACTGGAAAACTTTGCTGCAGCTCTCTGTGAAAAATTGGTCTATTCCACTTTTTATGCCTTGTCCGCTCACTAAAGAACCCTTTGCTTGACAGTTACCAAACTTGGTATGGTGGTTGTTCCTAGAAAGTAGATGACCTCTATTGATTTTTAGGTCATATGATATTGTTCACTCAATATCTTGAGAATGTTTTGTTTGACAGACATTAAACTTGGTATAAAGTAGATGTTTCTTATTGATTTTGAAGTCACAAGCTCAAGGGTAAAACTAGACACGAGCTATTTTATGCTCACTATCTTGAGAACCATTTGATTGACAGATATCAAACTTGGTACACTGGTTCCCCTAAGAAGTATAGATATTTCGTATTGAGTTCAAACTTGACACAGTACTTAAGATATTGTCTGCTCAATATCTCCAGAATCCTTTGCTTGACAGACAAAAAACTTGTTACATCTTAAAACATAAAGATTTGAGGTCACTGTGTCAAACGTCAAATTACTATGGACATAAGACATGGTCTTCTCTGTATCTCGAGAACCCTTTGCTTGACAGACATTAAAATTCATACACTGGTATCCCCTAAAGAGTAGATGGTCCCGTTGGTTTTCAAGTCACTACATGTAGGTCAAAGGTCATGACTCGGATGACTGGTTTTTTGGAAATGTCTGCTCAGTAACTTGAGAGATCACTATATGCCCCTGACTAGTAGATATCCTATATTTTTCCCTTCACTGCCCACGTTTCCACTTGTTGGAGAGTGCTTGATAGACATAGTGTATGTATCCAAATAAAAAGCATCAGCAACACATGTGAAGTTTGATAATTTAACAATAACAGACTAACTAGCAACACATACATGCAAATAATCATTAAACAAAATGTTCCTATCCCTTATAAAGGACAGCGGCTGCCAATCATTCATAACAGCAGGTTATTTCCACACAATAATTTAACATGCACAGCATAATTTAAAATAACATCATATATATCTGGAATACAAAGTATAGGAATTTGTCCACCTGGGTTATCCTAACCAGTGTAGTCTTGTATGTGTATCTTTATGGGAATGTTTTGTAACAGTACACTGATAAATGTGCGATAATGCAAGTGCACATGCACTTAACAAATCTCATTTGACACAATGTTACTTTGAATAAAATTTGAAAACGCTAGATGTTCTTTTACATTAATAGTTAAATTTTCTGACTGGAAATGAAGTGAAAAATACAAAATTTCCAAACACTTTTATGGAAATATCTGTTTGGCATGTTTGCACTCAGCTGCAAAGCAAAAAAAATGTAAATAACCTCTTTTGATGCTAACTATTGATGAAAACTCACTACGATTTAGACCAAATACATTTGTATAAATATGCCACAAGAATCTATCTCTCCAAATTTTCTTTCCTAAAATTGAAAATTAATCTAATATATAATTTTAGCATCAATGTTTACTGCAAAAAAAAATATACTCACATGAATGATATATAAATCATAGAATTTATCTAGTGTAAGAGTGACCTAGATATTACTTCTATGTTTTATATATCATTCATGTGAGTATGATTTCTACAGAAAATATTGAAGCTCTGTGCAGTCTGCAAGTTTGATATAATTTTATATTTATTAATTTTTCCTGTGCAAGGTAAAATTAGTTTCTCTAAATATCACTTTGTAATCATTTGACCAATTTCCCACCTGTAAAATTCAATATGAACTAGTATAGAAAAACACAGTGCAGTGAGAAAGAATAATAAAAGAAATTGTGTGAAACTTTCATAGTAAACCACATCATGTTTTATGGGTGTTTTGTAATAATTCATTCCTTAATTGGTGTTTTCTTTGTGCACAAGATGAAACATGCAATAACTGGGTTGATGCGTTTGTGTGTTGTGTAAATTGTCATAAAATCAAGAAAACACAAGTCCAACAACTTGAATCGGCCAGGATTACATTCTCTGCCTCAAAGAACTTTGGCAGTATCAGCTAGTACAAGTATATACTAATATAAATTTCGCTTTTGAAAAATACATGAGAGCATGAACTGTGATGCTGCACACCGGTATACTTCCTAAAAAGTGTGGATATTTCTATAATTTACATTCTACTTTCATTTCTGTTGGAATTTCCAGCAGTCTTCCCAGCAGTCAACATAGATGCACTATATTCACACATTGTTTACAACTCATTCATCATTATTCACACATTGTTTACAACTCATTCATCATTACAATTTGTAGAGATATCAAAGGTAAAATGAATGGAAATGTAAATAAATGTGTTAAGATACAATTTGTGTTGACTGAAAACTGTGTTCAAGTTGTTCAAATACAAAAGATGCATATAGAACTGTATTTTCCTCTTGCCTAAGTGTCTTTTGAGATTCCATCATCATATACATCATGTAAAACAGCTAAAAAATGAATAGTAATTTAGCACTACACAGCCAAGTGATAAACAGATTACATTGGAAAAAGAGAAAATAATAGTTTGTTAAATATGCTTTATAGACTTTAAATTCTTTCTAAATTCTAGTAACATAATTCTTGAAACAAACAACAAAAGTGGGACTCAACAATCCATATTTATGACCTGCAAATCACCGAATCCTACAATAATCCATTCATAAAAGGTAAAAAAACCTCTGGTAAAACAAGGCCAAGTCCTCACAACGGTCTCGGAATAAAACCAAATTTTTCCGGTTGGTAGAAGAATTTGATGATGCACTTGACAATGTCATCCAATTCCTTCTGAGCTCCCAGTCTATCCATTCTGAAACCAATGGAGAAAGATGCATAAAATGGTCTGATTGACAAAGACAAGCTTTATTTCTCTTTGAAACCATTGACATCTCAGAATAGCTGTCGATAACTAAGTTTGAAATTTGTGTTAGTTACTGAATTTTGCAAGTCTGGTATTTTTTAGCTGACTTTCAGATTCCACTCTGTACCCATGATAATGTACTGTACATACCCTTTCTGGGGATCTGGTTTGACCTCTGTGTAATACTTGATTTTTGGCTCAGTTCCACTAGTTCTCAGCGTGGCAACACACCCATTTTCAAAGGTAAATGTGATCATCTGACTTGATTTGCTAACTGGCAACACCTAAATAACAAGTGAATACTGGCATTATATAACATATAAAACTACAACATTGCATACATACTTTTAAAAAACCACACCTTTACAGAGAGTGTCATATTTGAAAGATATCAGACACTGAATATCATATATTATAATATTTCCATTACTTGAGTCGCCAACACTACATATATTTTACCCACTTACTGGCTTACAATCTGGTTTGCTATTGTCATATCCTACAGTTAAGTCCCGGATGTATTTGATTTTATATTGTCCACAGGATGCTGGATACTGGAAAATCAAGATCCAATTTTAACTAGAAATATTTTCCACCTTTGAGATATTCTCATACATTCTGCACTAAAATCTAGAATAAATGCCCACCTTTCCTGTGTTATTGTAATTCCTGATTTCCTCAAACATTTGTTTGATCTTGTCAGGTTCGTGGCAAATATAGTAGGAGTTGTTAGACAGATGATAGCCATATCTGTAAAAATCAACAGAGTGTACTGTCAAACATATTCAGCGTCATTAAGAAAATTTCAGGGACTGCTTTTATAAAATAATTTTCACAAACTTACGTCTTGTAGATTTCCTCCAATTTGTTGTATAATGTTGTACCATTGTTGTACAAGTAAGTGGCCAGTTCAGACATGACCATGGCTGCTGAAACACCATCCTTGTCCAAAACATGTGTACCACACATAAACCCTGTAAAACATGTACCACACATAAACCCTGTAAAACATGTACCACACATAGACCCTGTAAAACATGTGTACCACACATAAACCCTGTAAAACATGTACCACACAGGAACCCTGTAAAACATGTACCACACATAGACCCTGTAAAACATGTACCACACATAAACCCTGTAAAACATGTACCACACAGGAACCCTGTAAAACATGTACCACACAGGAACCCTGTAAAACATGTACCACACACAAATCCTGTAAAACATGTGTACTACACATAAACCCTGTAAAACATGTGTACCACACATAAACCCTGTAAAATATGTACCACACATAAACCCTGTAAAACATGTGTACCACACAGGAACCCTGTAAAACATGTACCACACAGGAACCCTGTAAAACATGTGTACCACACATAAACCCTGTAAAACATGTACCACACAGGAACCCTGTAAAACATGTGTACCACACATAAACCCTGTAAAACATGTAACACACAGGAACCCTGTAAAACATGTACCACACAGGAACCCTGTAAAACATGTACCACACATAAACCCTGTAAAACATGTACCACACATAAACCCTGTAAAATATGTACCACACATAAACCCTGTAAAACATGTACCACACAGGAACCCTGTAAAACATGTGTACCACACATAAACCCTGTAAAACATGTAACACACAGGAACCCTGTAAAACATGTACCACACAGGAACCCTGTAAAACATGTACCACACATAAACCCTGTAAAACATGTACCACACACAAATCCTGTAAAACATGTGTACTACACATAAACCCTGTAAAACATGTGTACTACACATAAACCCTGTAAAACATGTGTACAACACAGGAACCCTGTAAAACATGTACCACACAGGAACCCTGTAAAACATGTACCACACAGGAACCCTGTAAAACATGTACCACACAGGAACCCTGTAAAACATGTACCACACATAAACCCTGTAAAACATGTACCACACAGGAACCCTGTAAAACATGTACCACACAGGAACCCTGTAAAACATGTACCACACATAAACCCTGTAAAACATGTACCACACAGGAACCCTGTAAAACATGTACCACACAGGAACCCTGTAAAACATGTACCACACAGGAACCCTGTAAAACATGTACCACACAGGAACCCTGTAAAACATGTACCACACAGGAACCCTGTAAAACATGTACCACACAGGAACCCCATAGAATGTATGTACCACAAAATAACCTTGTAATATATAAAACTCATGTCACAGGAGATATTCCACTGGTGCTGCCCTGGACTCTTTTAGAAGATGGATCATGGTATCTTACCTATGGCTTCTTCAAAGGCAAATAAAACAGTTTTGCCCTGCGTTTGTAGTTCTGTTGCCAGGTTACCCATCCACTTGAATCCTGTCAAAGTTTCCTACAATGATCCAAAAAATATCTTTGAAGCAATGATAATAATTTTTGTACTTACCCCTTTTCTGTATAAAATAATCCTGTGGCAACAAAAACAAATGAAAGGTCTTGTCATAAGAAATCTATATACAAAATATGAAAGCTGTATCTTAAAATAGTTCTGGAGATATTGCTTAGGTTAACTTTGCATAAAAGTAGGTCAAACTCCACAGTCTAGGTCACATGGTAAAAACTTTGGTACTATGAGAAAGGTTTTATTATAAGGAATGCACATATCTGAAATATAAGTGCTCAATCACTCACCTTTCAAAATTATGAGTAAGGTTAAAGTTTTGAATTTTGGGTTAAATTCCATGGTCAGGATCACAAGGTAAAAGGTCATTATATAAAATGGAAGGTATTGTTATGGGGAATCTGTATACAGGTAGACCTTTTATATTTTGTATATAGATTCCTTATAACAAGACCTTGCATTTTATATAATAGGAGATATTGCCTATGTTAGCATTTATTTAATAAGTCAAATTCCTAGGTCAAGGTCACAGGGTAAAAATAACTTAAAGGTCATAGGAAACGATTTTCAAAAAAAATTTGTTTTGCACGAAAATGTGTTCTTCTTTAATTACTTAACATATATGTAAATAAGTCATTCAGAAAAAATCGTAAGGTAACAGACGCTACAGACCGTCAAATGTTGCTGTGGTGTGAAGTATCAAAATAGTAAGATGACTTATTTCCCTTGCTTGATGACGTCAAAAGAGACCAGCCTGACGCAAATGTGTATTTGTTTATACTAGCAACTGCGGGTTTTAGCCGTCAAAATGTTCAATGTGCTAACATTCAACTGTAATGTAGCAAATCAGGTATTTCTATATACTTTTGTCTAAATGATCCAACGTTCAGAAAGTCTTGGGTGTGAAATCTACACTGAGAACACAGAACTCGAAGTTGTTTGACAATCATTTTACGCGATTGTACAATACAATTGTAAACGGAGGTTGATGTGGATCAGTTTCGTTATTGTATACACTCTACTTTGGCAAAAACTAATGGATTTATGAAATTAAATCTTCGACCAGATGCAGTTCTAACTATTTCCAACTACAGACCAACTGCAAGCGTGGTGAAAACGAGAAAATCCTGCAAAACGTTGACTGTATAATGACGGTTGTACAGATATTTATAATTTAGTATTTAAACACGATCTGATTTGTTTAAAATGAAATTTGACTATGAAATAGTCATATGAAGCTCTTCTGATCAGAATCTTTTTCTCTGAATATATAAGTAAATAAATTGAAGATGAATAGGTCTACTAACTTTATATGTTGAAAGTTGCATTATCAGACCCCCCCCCCCCACCCCCCTCTTTTCTGTATAAAAAAGAATGTTCAAAGCATATGGTGGAGCGATATTGAAATTACAAGTTTTTATATCAGGTGAAATAAACCAATTTTTATGGTCATGCAAGAGTTGGGGATGATTTTCTTCAAATGAAGCACTAATTTGCACGTTGGTTTCCGTATTGGGGTCAAAATTTAAAACAAAAAATTAATTAAAGGCCAAAGATTTTGAACAACTGGTTGGTTTTCCTCGGGTAAGTTAATTGCGGGGCGGGACTAATTTTAGGCAGGTGTAAAGCCCCAAGCCCGAGGGAACCCTGCTAGCTTGTATATACCGTCCCAAATATACGGGGGGTTATCTGTGTTACCTGCATTACCTGTACGTTTTTGTAAGATTGAAAAATTCATGGGAGTCATTTCTCTTGCGCAGGTTAATAGAAACGTTGATAATTAAATCTAATGAATCAACATGTAAAACTTAAAGTTCGATAAATTTATTTTGTATAAATAAGAACGTTAGCTATTGATAAATTAGGCAGATTATTCTTTTTTCTAAGTTTTCTTGTATCCATTTGACTGCCTACTGGGTATCCGACGATGTATGACTGCCAAACATACAGTTTCTGATGGGAGTTCATGCGTACTGTGCAGATTTTCTGGCTATGCACAGCTTATGAACTGATCATCGTCTCACAGCCCACGATGACTCAACATATTCCAAAACTGTTTAAATTAGAAAGTTTTATTCTGTTTGAATTAGTTTTTATGGACCGCACACCAGAATTCTTTGGCTACCTAAAGTTGTCTGTGTGACTCGTCCAAAACGCATGGCCAACAAAAACAGTCAGGACATTCGGATTTTTTGACAGTTCCTTCAATAACTGGTCCAGACGAAGAATTCGTTCTTCCTCTGGCTTCCAGTTCCAACCATTATACGCAAGAAAGAGCCCTTATAGCGGCTAATGTGATGGTAAATTATTCTTTTTATAGGCCCTAATGTCGCAAATTTTATTGTAAAAGAATGTTAAAGCAATTTATATTTATTATTATATTCACCTGTTAAACTAAAATAGCTCACGATACTTGTAAAAATCCTATGAAAATAAATTCAAAATACGGTGCTCATGCACGATGTGTGCAAACGAAATTCCAATCTGGCTATATATCCGAGTCAGGGTGGGATTTTGGCACATAAAACCAAAGGGTGATGAGGGGGTACCCACCTTTCTTGTCAGTCAACCTTCAATTTGACACCCCCCCCCACCCCCTTGGGGAAAAACCCCAATGCTGCATCACCGTGTCTGCAAGGGGTTATAAATAGCGCAAGTAATAGTTATCTATATTTCTCTTATTGTCATCAGAGAATGTACTATGAAATTATCATACATTTATCATTTAACCAGTCAGTATTATTTCAAGCCAACCGATTCGGAATAAATAGGACCTCAAGTGATTGATCTTCTTGTTTGTCCTCCGATGAAAAATCGTCGATGCGGCTGGCATTTGCATTAATTTTGAGTTCAAAGTGATATCCTTGCATAACAAACTATGGTTCCCCATTCAAAAACTCCTCCAGTTGCGAATAAATCGCTAACTTATGAATGTGCTTTTGTTTTGATTCGCAAATCTGAGTGTGGTCTCTTATGACGTCACAAATTCAGGAAATCAGGAACGATAATCGGGTAACGATTTTCTATTCCGACTACCTTTGCACTTCAATTTGTTCCAGTTAATATCGTTATTAATCTTAAAAAAGCATTTTTATGAGGAGTCTATGAAACAAAGTTGATAATTATGGAGAGAAAAAGTATTGTTAAAAACCGTCTCCTATGACTTTTAAGTACTAAAAGAAAAGTCTTGTCACAAGAAATGTGCATATGAAATATGAGAGCCCTATCACTCACCATTCGAAAATTAAGAACAAGGTTAAGGTTTCCGACACACGGCAGACAAACATCCATGACAAAAACAATACCCCTCCCCCCCCACTCACTGATATGGGGGCATAAAAAGAGTCATTCGTGGGAAAATGATAGAAAATACATAGCACTACCTCTATCTTCTAATAGACAGATTTAAAATTTTAATCATGGCACCATATACATGTAAGCATACCATCTGTCATGAAAACAGTTTGCGGAAAATTACCTCAAAGTTGAATCCCTCCTTGTTTCCAATAGTCTGAAGGATCTTGGAAGACACAGTACTGGCCAACATGTATAGGTCACTAACTACAATCACAGGTAAGCCCATAATGATCGAATTGAAAGAAATTTAATACTCATAAACTCAGATGACCTAAAATTATAATAATAATAATAAATAAAACAGATGACCTAAAATTATGGACATACATTTTCTAAAATTTCTACAGTTAACAAAGTTATTTTTGAGTAAGGCCACATCAAATCAATTCTCTGGTTATCAGACAATTGTTTTTCAAAAAATGGGTAGGTAGGTAAGGGGTTTAGTTTTTCAGTTTATCTCCATGTCACAAATGGGTAGGGATTTTTTGTCCGTGGTTTTTTTTGTGTTGTAAAGAAAGTTAGAGTTTTACAAATGGTATTCAACACCGTATAGCTTCTTTTCATTCTGTTTCTTGTCTTGTTTTATATGTATGTCATGCTTTTATATTGTAGATCTTTATGCAAATAAAGTGAATACTTTATAGTATGTTTTTTATCATTTAATTCAAGTATTCCAAAATCTACTTCCTGTAAATGTTTGGCATGGTCATGAATTGTAAAAGAATTGTAAATAAAATGACTGTATAAACACAACCTGTGTGAAAAAACCTCATCGCTGTCAGCCGTTTTGTTTCGACCTACGAAAACGTAGTACTTAAACTCTGCCTTGCTTTCATCAATTTGTTCCTTCATGGTTTCAATTTCTTTAAATTCACCGCCCAGAAGTTTCTTGCAAAGCGTATCAACTGTCAAGGACGAGTCTACCAGTATAATTGTCCATGGAACAAACTGTTTTGAGTTAAAAATAATCTCAATGCTGACAAGAACTGTTTCTGTCGCCATATTGTTTACATCAACTAAGTAGCACGTCTTATTCAGCAAGGCACTTTACGATTTTGGCGCCAAAACACAAATTCTATTTTGACGGATCAAATACGGGCGGCGGCGATTTTTTTCTGGGGCGGCAATAAACTCGTGTCAGCGGCCAATTTGGGTGGGGGGAGGGGTTGTCTAAGAATTAGAGAATCGATTTGATGTGGTCTAACATTCAAAGTATCTCAATAATTTCTCGATTTCTGTTGGTATTTTACTTTTACATAATAAATATTTTAAAGAAGTTTACAATATTTGGGATATATGAATTAATTACCTGGGAACTCAGGGTACCTCTGTACAAAGGAAAACCAGCTCCACCAGCCAAAAAGAGCACCAGTTTCATTCCCTGAGAAGATGTGCCACTTTCCACTGAAACACATAAACTCCAATCAGCCCAGTGTTGTTAGAAAATCATAAATGATTGCATCTGAGAGTGAATCATAACCCCCCCCCCCCCCCCCCCCCCACTCAATATACATACTCAGGAAGTTTCTCAGCTATGGCAAGTCGGTCAGCATCAGGATCATTGGCCAGAATGACTTGGCTGTTGTTTTCATCTGCAGTCTTCATGGCAAGCAGCTGGGGGTACAAGTAATTTTTCAGATTAAACAAGAGCCCACAGGTCTTATTGGTCACCTGAGTATTAGTTAAAAGTATCACTAGCTGCAAGGGCTATGGAATCTATAATAATTCTCCTGTTCTATATATCTAAGCTAAATTCTAATATTCAGCAGTATAAAACAAGATGTGTTTTAAACACTCAAATGCCTCCAAAATTGTCCACACCAATGAAACAGTTTATATAATATACTACATGTGTTATATTTACACTATATGACTATTTTGGACCCACCCTATAGTCAGAACCCTGGGGTTGTAAAATTCACAATGTTGGTTCATCCCTTAC
The DNA here is from genome assembly GCF_947568905.1 of Ostrea edulis. Taxonomy (NCBI): domain Eukaryota; kingdom Metazoa; phylum Mollusca; class Bivalvia; order Ostreida; family Ostreidae; genus Ostrea; species Ostrea edulis. The sequence continues at coordinate 101,013,451 of NC_079165.1, read as the reverse complement.
CATTCTCCTTAATATGCATTTAGTTTAAACTGTTTTTATATAGTAATGACAGTGATAGTAATTTAATCACTATGATCACTTTGGCCTCACAATGGTACTATAAAATCCTTTACCCCTAGGATCATGAAATTTACAATTCTGGTAAAGTACTACAGGCTCCATCTAAATTTCAATTTAGTATCAATAGCATTAGGGAAGATGCTATTTAAATGCTTACACATAAACACTAT